>NW_024424786.1:16881489-16899747 GCF_017311325.1 Ursus maritimus
AGCATGCTGCAGGAATCAAATCAACAAGGCAACTTCCGGTGAGCTGCCATAGGACACACAGAGGTCAGGGGAGTGTCCTTTATTTCCCCCCAAAGAGGTCAGCTCGGAACTCAGTCTCCAGGCCACACCCCTTTGCTTCAGGCATTTCTTGGAGCAAGCAACAACTTCTTCAAAAGATTCCTTTAAAAGAGAAGGGGTTTCTTTTTACCTTAGCAAGGAGACCATTGTTGCTTGAAAACAAAAGGAACCTGCACCTTCATCCGATGACATTGCTACAGGAACCTTATTTACAGTATGACAAAAACCCGTTCCATTCTTACAGCCTCATTAAATCTAAGCCTCATTTAACTAGCGGGACATTTTTACAATGGGTTTACTGGCCTACTGTGATAAATGGCTGTCTAACATCTTTCAACAATAGCCGGGCTACAGCCATAACCATGATGTGTATAAACACAGCATCAGTTTAACAATGCACAGGGCTGAATAGCAGGAAGTGAAGGCAAACATTTTCCCTGGGTGTTTCTGTATGTGTGTGTGTGGGGGGGGGGTGGAATTCACTAGAGCTAGGAAAATTTCTAACAATTTTTTTACAATTTTAATGTTTCTGCTAAGGAGAGTAAAGATGACCTTTGCAACTCATGACCTATTTAAAAAAACAGTTTCCTGAAATCTGATAATTTGATCCCTGAAAGATAAAAGAGATTGGCAAGAAAATGAAAATGACCCTGTTCCCTATTTTAAAAAATCCTGAATCCAAAAAATGAAGAGAATGGCTTGTGAATACACACAGGTCACATGTCTAGAAGATGAAGTCCAGCTTGCTTATTCAAGAATATAGGTTAGGATGCCAGGCAAACCAAAACGACGGCCAGGCCAGATTCTGAAGACCAAGGCACTTTAAAAAATACAAACAAACAAACAAAGAAATTGCAACCATCACATGCATACTCAAGACTGTCCAGGCCTCTTCCAGGTACTTGCAGGTGCCAAGGGGTAGAGAAGCATAAGGTTTCCTAAACGTACTCAACACATTTAGATCCTACCCGGATTTTCACTGGCCTCTGATTTAATTTCACACCAAATGCTATTGCATAACTGGACAGAGCAAAGCCTCTAGTATTTACACTGGAGACTAAGGTCTGACATTCTGTCTAAATGAAATTTCCCAGTTGTCCCAAGCAGTTTTTACCTTGTTTCCACGCTAGCAGTTTGAAATGTCACTACATATTGCTGCAATGACAAGTGAGCAAAAGCCAAACCTGGCCTGGCTGGTGCTCAGAGCAAACAGGCCTGGGAACCAGGTTCGTGTCCTCTGCCCCACTCCCCTCAGGGGCACTGGCCCATGCTCGGTCCCATCAAGCAGCACTGCCAAAGGGGACCCAAAAGCTCCGCCAGTGACCCTCTCCAAAGGCTAATTAGGAGGAACTGTGGACAATTATCACTGAAAAGAAAGGACATTTGATCTTTCTGTCTCCTTCCCTCCCCATGCTTTAAGAATCAAAGGCTGCCCTTCGGAGTGGGTTTTGGCAATAGCTCTATTTTTATTATTACTAGAATATACACGTAAAGCCGAAAACTAGTTTTCCATTAAACTAGTTTTCATAGCGTTTAATGGGAAACTAGTTTTCATAGTGTTAAAAAAATTAAAAAGCGGAGTATATGCCCTTGGGTTACTCCAGTGTCTTGTTTTTTCTTCTTCCTCTTAATACCAAAAGGCAGCTTCTGCAACCTACGCCTTCCTCTCCATATGGGATGGGAGGTAATCAGAAGGCACGGCTGCCTGCTTCATCAACAGTGTAAATCAATTAAGCATCGCTATTCCCCCCAGGAAGCCATCCCTTTGCAGATCAGCCTGACTTAACATGATGAGATGTGGGAACTCCCCACTCACAAAGGTAAAGATTCCTCACCTGGACAGTCCTGCCAAGCTCAGAACAGTCTTTGGGCATATCCAGAACTCATGAATCTGCCGGCCATTCTGCTCTTAGAGACTGACAAACTGATGTTTGGGCCAAGAGGCTCTGCGATTGAGTTTCCCCACTCTCACACAGATAGGACACTGGCCTGGGTAACGTTTCATCATATTCAGCATTCAAAGCCTTTATGTCTTACCTTTGAAATAGAGTATAATTTGTAAGAATTTAAGACTCTCTCCAGACATAATCTTAATTGCTCTTTACAAATATTGTTTCTCCATAAAAAAACTACACAAGTATAAACAATGGAGGAAACCTTGTAGCAGGTCCTTTGGTTCTGTTCGTGATTCCCGGAAGTGAGGAGCAAATGAAGAGTCTGGGGAAAAGTCATCTGGGGTTAGAGATAACTAAGGAAAACACCAAATTCCTTTCGAATATCTTGAGGAACTGTCTGACGTGCAGTAAGCCATACATGGATACGGGTTCAACCAAAGGAGGTTTGAGTAGGACATATAGCCTTGCCTGATGAATGGTCCTCAGCTGAGAGGAATAAAAGCATAGCAGAACGAGAGGAAGGGGGACTAAATAGCACCAACCAGCAAAATCAATCCTGACCATATATGGGGTAACAGGTGTCCTGGCCACATTCCATTTACTACTTGAGCGATTCAGCTGAGAGTAGATGAATTCTTTCATTCTCATTCTCTCTCTCATAGTCTCTCTCTCCCTCTCACTCCCGTGTGTGTGTGTGTGTGTGTGTGTGTGTGTGTGTGTGTGTAGTAAAGGATTGTTGGCACAGGCACTGGCTGGCTAGATAAACTTTAAGGAATATGCAATCCTGACCTTTTATAATCCAAAAAATCAAACGGAAACAGGAATGAAAAGAAATGGCCTAGCTTCTACTTCCTATTTTTTTTAGCACCCCTCCCCCTTTTTTTCGTAGGCACAGTATATCTATTTTGGGCCTTTCCAATTTCTTAAACAGTGCCATAATGGTTTCACACATAAGACCCTTTTCACCAACAGTCTTAAAGCACTCTCTGAGCACTAATTATTCATCAACCACACAATACGAATGAAAACTATCTAAATTGTCAAATACATACCATTAGGAACTAATTCACAGTGAGAAAAAGTGACCTATACCCCTGTTAAAATTAACACCACACTGAGAGAAGTTACAGAGAGAAAAGTCAATTCCTGGTAGCAGTCAATTTTCTTTTTAGACTTTGTTTGATAAATGTTATTCTCTGTCCTTTCATGGGAGAGAGTTCACTCATATGGTTTCAGTCTGTCTGTGAAAAAGACTCATCAGCATTTATGGAGTAAACCAACAGGCTTTGAGAAGGTACCCCCAGCACTGCTCCCTGGACATGTCCTAAAGGAATGCTGACAAGGAAAAGTGGGGACAAAAATGAGGGAGATCTTTTCTGCCTTGGTCTGTGACAAAGTTCTCTCGGGGGCTGGGGCCTTAAAGATGACATAAACACATAATAAGAAAGCTCCAAAGGAGTTTTTCATTCATGTATTAGTCTGGCATTTTGACCTTCTAATTTTTCAAAACAGTCCTTTCTTTTTAAATTGCTGAAAGCCGATATCCTCCCAAAGTCACATGAGAAGCTTAAAATGATCCCTTGGCATTTTCAAATTGTTGACATGTGCCCCAAGTTTGTATTTCAGACCCTTAATAGTACGAAAAAGTAAATAAAGGTCCATGGAAGAAAGCTAGCATTTACTCGGTGCCCACCAAATTCCAGGAGTCTTTACATATGCATTTAATCTGCAAACCAGCTATTTCACAACCTGTATGCTGATGCGGCTCAGAGAGGTAAAGTAATTTGAGTAGAATTCTCCAGTTAGTAAATAACTGAACCAGGTTCAAACACCATTCTAAGTCCAAAGCCATGCTCTTTCCAATACACCCGAGGATCACAATACAATTGATGCCGTTTTGGCATTCTAGAGTTGGTCACGAGAGTCTTCTGGGATTTACTTGTGGGACACCATACCCATATTTGCATCTTAATTCATATTTGAGTCTTTCCAGAATCTATGTTCTCAGAGGAAAGACACAGTTTGATGACACAGATGAACCAATCTGCATTAAATACCTAATTTCCAAATGCCCAGGACAACCGCTGGTGCCGCAGCACCTAATGGAGACCTTCCCGTGACACGCCAGCAATTCCCGGCACAGGGGAAGGAGCCCGCACTTGGGCTAAAGCCCTGGGCTCTCTTTCAGGCTCTTCCAAAACAGCACCTCCCATCTGCTTCTCAGTCTGTTTTCTCTTGTGCTAAATGAGAGATGAAAATGAGAGGATCTCCAAGGTCCTTTTCAGGTCCACGGATGAGAAAATGTTTTGAGGTTGGGAGAGGAAAAGTTGAAAAGTAAAATAAGGAAACATAACATGTTAGAGATGGAGAGAAACTCCGAGATCAATTAGTACAATATTTTCATTTTATACATGAAGGGAAAGCCCAAGGGACAAGGTACAACTAAAATTACATGAGTAGGAAGTGAACGGCACGTAACGGGTTCCCTTGGGTTTCACGTCCACCCTCCTCCTACAACACAGAGCAGAATGAGCTTGAAATAAAACACGTAATTAAGGGGAAATATTTAAAAATCAGTAAAAACCACAATTATCTGTATCCCAACCAACACAGATCCTGAATTAAGAGAATTTTTTTTTAAGATTTTATTTATTTATTTGACAGAAATAGAGACAGCCAAGGAGAGAGGGAACACAAGCAGGGGGAGTGGGAGAGGAAGAAGCAGGCTTCCAGCAGAGGAGCCTGATGTGGGGCTTGATCCCAGAACGCCGGGATCATGCCCTGAGCAGAAGGCAAACGCTTAACGACTGAGCCACCCGGGCGCCCCTGAATTAAAGGAATTTTCATTTACGTTGCCCTCTACTTTTTTAGGCAAGAGGTGGAAAGATGCCCCCATCAGGAGTCGACTTACAAAGAGTAATTCTAGGAATAAATACATCGCAATTCGAACACCTTCAGCCTCAAAGCCAGTTGTCCTCACATTTTAGAGGGCATAGAAACCACCCTGCTAAGTTATCCTGCTAAAGTGCAGATTTCCTGCTCCCCACTCCCCTTCCAGAGGTTCTGATTCATGTCTATGCAGGGCCTGGGCACTGGATTATCAAAAACCGAGGTCAAGGTCAAGGCCAAGACCTGGAGTCAAGGAACCACATGCTCTACAGCTAGATGAGTGGGGCCAATAAAATTTTGTTAATTATGGTCACCTGGAGACACTAGATGATCCTGACTTAAAATTCCTAGGGCAATTTTGAATAGTTATTAAAATAAAACATTTTTTTATTTGATCTTCAGAAATGTAAACTTGCCAAACATTCCATTTACCAACCATGCCTGTTTACCAGTATTGTACTACTGTCTGTGTACAACGTTAGCACATTCATAAATAAATCCAATTCCTTACGTGGGACTTTTATGGAGCCATGGAATATCTGGTTTGAAATAGAAAAAGTCACTATGACAACTCTAATTTTATAATAAGAAAACCCACAAACATCCCAGCACACAAAATAAAAGCTCAACTATGGCTTTTGAAATGCTGCCTCTCTTGAGGTTTTTCTGCAACGGGAAATGTTCAAGTCTTCCTAAGAAGGAAGCCACGGCAGGGCCTTTGGGTCACGTTATAAGGAGAGGCCTTGATAAGAAGATCATGAAATATTTACTATAACTGTTTTCCAATCCACAAAGTTTCACGCAGAAGCTCCTTCTCTGGGTCTTATTATTGCAAGACACATCGTGAGTTCACAGAGTTACGTGAAATTGCAACTAACGTTCTCCTGCCCCCTCCTCTTCACCCCAAACCTGCCATGTGTGTGGCTCGGCTGGACGACACAGAGTGGTAGCAGACATTTCTTTCTCTTTGGAGATCCTGAGCAGACCATGTGTGTTGTGACAATTAGTTTTGCCCAAGGATGGCAACTGTTTTCAGAAAGCCAAAGTGACACTCTCTTTTTCCAGAAATGAAAGGACATGGTTTGAACTATCTAGAGGCAAACAGCAGCCAGGAGTCTTTATCTGAGAGTGAGCGCAGCATCTGTTCCACTTTGCAGCCCACATGGATACTTGTGTAGGAAAGGGAAAACACTGAGGGCTTGGCCATTACAGAGGTACACAGGGCAATTTGTACTTGGCACAACCAAGACCAGGTGCACCCTAAAATGAAACAGCGACAGACAGATGAGAGTTTCACACTCTGCTTATAGCATTTTCTGTGTAAATCCAGAGGACCCCGTGTTCTTTGTGAACGCTGGCTCTTCCCTGCATTTGTCATGCCGTAGTTTTTACTTTTTTCTTTTATCCTCTTTTTATCCATTTCTGCTTCTCTTGGTCACCATATAAATGTGGAGTCCAATTCCCCAACCTGCTCCCAAAACATGGAGAAAAACCTTTCTTGACAAGAATCAGGAGTCCACCAGTCCCATACTTTGAAGGGTATGGTGGGGTGGGAATTGTGTCTGCTGAAAAGAACCTGATGGATGGTTGGTGAGAATGTAAAATGGTGCAGCTGCTGTGGAAAATGGTATGGCAATTCCTCAAAACATTAAACATAGAGTTACCATATCATTCAGCAATTCCATTTCTGGCTACATACCCCCAAAGAAGAAACTCAAAAAGATACTGTACACCCATGTTCACAGCAGCATTATTCACAATATTCAAGAGGCAGAAGCAACCTGTGTCCATCCACGGATGAATGGATAAACCAAACATGGTATGTACATACAATGGAGTATTATCTAGCCTAAAAGAGGAAATTCTGACACACGCTCCAATGCCGATGAACCCTGAAGATATTAAGTGAAGTAAGCCAGACACGAAAGGACACATATTGTATGATGCCACTTATATGAGGTACCTAGAGTAGTCAGCTTCATAGAGACAGCAAGTACAATCGTGGTTGCCGGGGCTGGGGGGAGGGGGAAAGGACAGTTAGTATTTAATGGCTATAGAGTTTCAGGTTGGGATGCCAAAAAAGTGCTGGAGACAGACGGTGGTCATGTTTGCACCATATGAATGTACTTAATGCCACTACACTGTATACTTAAGAACGGTTAAAATGGTAAATTTTGTCATGGTTTTTTTTTTATCACAATAAAAAAAAGGAGCTGATAGGAAAATGATGATGTTGCCCCAAAAACACCGTTGAACGGGATTCAGCTAGCGTATCACTTGTGCTGCAGCCAAGTCGAGAGCCAGCAAATCCATCCCTGCTGGCGTGGAAAGGACGCTGTACCTTCCGCAGAAGTACAAAACCCAGCACCCCGAGGCAGGCATATGATGAAAAGGACCCTAAAGAAGAGAAAATGTTCCCTGGAAGTTGACTACAAGGGCTAAATCTTCTTTACGAAGAGTAAATATTCTTTCAGCCTTTCCATATTTAAGCAAAAATCATCTTGACAATTTAATCTCTAGAATTTTTTCCCCAGGTCTCATTTCATATTCTGAAGGTAAGAACATATATTTCCTATCAAAAATGGAAACTTATTTATGTTTCAGGAGATTATCCTCTGTAAACATTGAGGCAGCGAGGCTGGGCACTCACTGTCCTGCATAAATTCATCTCATCAACTTATCGGCTGTAATTCAACAAGTCTGTGTGCCTCCTTCAAGTGTTGCCAGACTCAGAGGTCTGGGAAGTGGAGCGTTGCAGGATACTAGGGGAAATATTGCAGTTACCAATAAGGTGATCTGCACTAAAGACTCACAAAGCTCTGCCCTGATCTGGGCGCGTTTTGAGAACATAAAACTGGAAGTTCACATTTAACACCTGTTTTTCATTACCCCTGTTTTCCAGGGTAAAGACGTCCCCGTTACCAGGGAGTAATCAAAGATATAAATATTCCTTTAACTTAACAATAAATAGAAAACAGCAAAAGGCAGAATGCAAACAAAACAAATTCTACCAGCGCTAACCCCCAGCACAAACTCATTTCTGTTTTTCTATGAGCCATGTGGAAAGAGAAAAAAATCACCCTCAGCCTACAGATTCAACTCGGGCATGAAGGAATCACAAGACTTTAATATATGCTCTGCATAAAAATCACTGCCTAAATAATGCAAATAATTAAAAATGTAAAAATACCAAGGGTCTTTTAAAAGTATGTTCAGAAATATTCTTAAAAAAGAAAGGGAAAATTAATCTCTTTTAAGTATTATTTTAAACAATGACTTCCTTCATTTAGGGTAAAAAAAAAAAAAAATCCTGTTTCTATTTCTGGCCCTCAATCTATTTTCCTGGACTGGATCTCCAAGAGAAGTTTACTAACGTCCAAGTACTTGCAAACAAGGAGTCCAATAATACCCCATTCCCATCCACTCTAACCCCCACTTAACAGATAAATAAAAAGCCACTGTAGTATGTTTAATCGATGGAAACTGAAATATATAGATGTATTTATTACCCACATGGCAAAAAGTATGGAAAAGGGCATAGTCCCTATCATCTGGTATTTATTTGATGGATGGAAAGTTTAATAAGAAATCTAAAAAGGCACATATGAAGAGATTTTAAATCTGGAATGAAAAGGGTCATACAGAAGGCAGTCAGATGGGGAAAAAAGTATTAACTGTGGGAAAGAAGAAAGATGGCTTTTCCTAAAGAACCTGTGGTTTAGGAAACAATGAAATAAAATCATTAAGAATAGTTGAGTGACTATGGGATGGAATCTGTCAATTTTTATGCAAATGGTAAACTTATGAAAGAGGGAGAAGAGGTTAAAAATCCCTAATGCTGTCTCTTTGTACAGATTTATATATCACTAAGAAAGATTTCTCTGCCATCTATTCAGGCCAATTCTGAAATATCAGTTACAATATAATATTGAGAGACCCACTGAGGAAAAGACACACCAAATAATTGCGATTATATAAAGGAAACGAGCTTCAAAGGAGAGCTGCCTACTTCCTGTCTCCAGTAAATAGCTCAGAGTGGACATTTGTTAGTTGCTTTCCCATGCTCATTCCTCCATTTCCTCTTCCCCACAGTCCTGGCTTCCACTTGGAGATCCATGGTAAGCTGACTGAACTCCAGGCCAGCAACACAGAGCTTGCAACCCAGGCTAAGGCCATTGGAGCATTCCGTCCCTCTGGCTCTGGCAATTGGCGCAAGGGTGGAGATATGCAGAACCAGCTGCAGGATTTTACTGAGGCTGCCTTCCCCCTAGATGTGGTCTCTTTCCCCCACCTAGTCCCTCAAAGCCACTGGCAGCCATTTTGGAAGCATGAGGAGACAGTATGCCTGAGAATGGTGCCAACATGTAAGGAATGGAAAGGGAGGAACAGTATTCCAGTCACATGTTAAGGCCACACTAAGACTTCTTACAAACCCACATCTACTTTAAATTTTTTCAACTACATGAGTCAATACTTTCCATGTGTTCAAGTCAGTTTGGGTTGAGTTTTCTGTCACTTGCAGCATAAATATCCTCACTGATATGGTGTTATACCCAAACTGTTTCTATATATGTGTATAATTGATGTACATATATGTATAACTGCATATAGTATTATATTAGTTTCAGGTGCACAGAACAGTGATTTGACATTTTGTATACATTGTGAAATGGTCACCACGATAAGTCTAGCTACCATCTGTCATCTTACAAAGTTTATATAATATTATTGACTACGATATATTTTTAACAGGGCAAAATATCACTAATTTGGACCCTATACTAATGAATTTTAGAAAATGTTTATCAGGGAAGGGCTAAGTTGAAACTTAACTATGCAATATTTAAAGAAACAAGATTCAAAGAGAACATTTAAACTATTAGATTATAAGCAGTATATGGTAAGCATTCAATGAAAATTTGATTGATTACATTGATATATATTTAAGATATGTTAACAACTATGCGAACACTCATTACAAGTATGCAAAATGAAAATTCATACCAGCTTCTTTGATTTGACCTTTTATTAGAACTAGAAGTTACCAGACTTTTGGATCTCATGACTAGTAAAATGTCAAGGAATGTGTTGGGTACTCATAAATTGTTATGTTTTCTTTTATCACGAAAGGATGCTAAAACACAAAATGTACATTCTCACAAACACACCCTACTCGATTATCAGTACCGCTACATTTCATTAAAAGAAAATTAAGGACCAAAATGGAGGACGAACATAATCTCAGAATAAAGTCTAGTCTAGATCTTCCCAATAAAAAGAGTTGAAAGATACAATGAAAACACAAAACACATACACGCATTGTCTTTTTTCCTCACTCTGTCATGATAATACTGTGAAAGTTTACCTTCAGTTTCTTTTTTTTTTTTTAAAGATTTTATTTATTTATTCGACAGAGATAGAGACAGCCATCGAGAGAGGGAACACAAGCAGGGGGAGTGGGAGAGGAAGAAGCAGGCTCATCGCGGAGGAGCCTGATGTGGGGCTCGATCCCAGAACGCCAGAATCACGCCCTGAGCCGAAGGCAGACGCTTAACCGCTGTGCCACCCAGGCGCCCCTACCTTCAGTTTCTTAAATGAACTTGATGGAAGGAAACCATTTTGAAACTTAGGCTTTTCACTAATTCAGGCTGTCTCTTTCTCAATCATCTGGATAAATGTTTGTGGTTTGTGCCACTGGGCAAAAACCTGTTAACTTGAGGTTATTCTGACTACCAGAAGAAACTCTGATCAAGTTCAGAGAAAAATGTAGAAATATGCAAGATTCCTTCAGTCAATTCACTTTTATGATTTATAAAATTATCATTTTACCATTTATTTTGTTTTAGTTTCTATTAGGATGGTGCAAGAATTTAAATGAGGATGTTCTCAAGGAACTTAGCCGTTTGGGAAAGCCAATACTAAAACCCATGACACACCTGGCTAATTCTCAGGCTCTATGGTTCAATCCTACTCAGCTTAGAGCTAGCTTTCCTATGAAGCAAATGAGTCTATTTCTGTGATTCCTATTTCTACCACTCACTAGCCCTACGATTCTATTCAAGTCACCTCTGGGTCTCAGCTCCATGGTCTGTGCCATGACAGTTAGTGTACCTCCTCCCCTACCATGTCGTGATGGTGAAATAAAATGTTTATCACAGAGTATGGCACATGTTAAGTTCTTAATCAAACAGGAAGAGGGATACTATGCAAATTAAGAAGATCTCACGTGGCTCAAGCTGGAATTGCATTTAGAGTTTACGTAGTATGTTAGCACGTGAAGCTGGAGTATTAAAGCAAATTGGAAACAGAGATGGGGTCTATGACATATTGGAGCATACATATATCACATGAAGACCTTTAAACTGATTTACTTATCTGCTTAAAAGATACTGTTCATGGAAAACGAGGCACCTGAGGTCCAAATGTAGCCCTAATTCCTGGTTTGTGGCGTTTGGCAGGCAGAACCTGAAGACGGTGAAAAGCAGAGGATGGCAGTGAATGGAGCGTCTCTGGAAGCCTGTAGTAATAGTAACGCTTTCCCGACTTGCTAACACACTGCTCTATTTCATTCCTGATCACAGCGCTCACCAGTACCAGATCGTCTTCTACATCAATTTTCTTTTCAGTCTATTTTTTGGTTGTTGTTAGAATGGAAGCTCCATGAGAGCACAGACTTTGCTCCTAAGCCTGGCAAAAAAAGGTGGCCCATAAATAGTTGTTGAATGACTAAATGAACATTATCGTTATTTGGTCCCATGGAATTCTAAACAAGAATCACTACTTTCAAATTAGGAATTCTAGTTTCTGAAAGTTAATAGATTTGTCTTCCTTTCTGAATGCGGACCCAGCGAGGAGAGCAACGTATGATAGCTGGGTAATTCAATAAAGCTATCTATATTAATATGGAGCATTAGCTTCAAAGTGTGAGAAGAGGAACGTGGAGTTAGCAACCGTAGGCTACCCCTGCCTCCCACGGGGCTGGATTGACAAAGGCAGGAGGTGCTGTTGCTGGAAGCCATGACCACCCTGACAGCTGAGATGTAATGGCCCATGCAGCAGAAGCTGGGTCCCCTGAGGAAAAGGGTCTCCAGGGGAAGCCAAACTCCAGAGCCCCATGCAGGCCAGATGGAGCCCGGGAATCTGAGTCGGTAGCAGTCAGCCTGCCCTGTGATGCAGAGAGGAGCTGGGCAAGGGTGAGGACTGGACCCACAGACAAAGAGCAAAGGATCAGGGCAGCTTCCGACTTTTAGTCTAAGCACAGGTCAGGGACTGAGTTGCTCTCTGTCATCTTTCTCCACTTCAAAGGCTTTTGCAAATTCAATTGAAACAGTACTTTTTGGTCCCCCAAATATATGAAGTTTTTGGACTAAAACACGTTTGAAAGAGATAATTATTAAGGCTTGCACAACCATGACATTCTGATTCTTTACTTTTTTTTTTTTTTAGGATTTATTTATTTGAGAGAGAGAGTGAGCACACGTGAGTGGGGGGTAGGGGCAGACAGAAAGGGAGAGGATCTCCAGCAGACTCCTCGCTGAGCGCCGAGACTCATCCCATGACCCTGAGATCATGACATGAGCCAAAATTAAGAGTCAGACACTTCAGTGACTGACTCACCTAGGCACCCCTGATTCTTTACTTCTGAGCCAACTCTACTTGGTAAGAACGGAAAATCATCTTTATTTATTTATTTATTTAAGATTTATTTATTCGACAGAGATAGAGACAGCCAGCGAGAGAGGGAACACAAGCAGGGGGAGTGGGAGAGGAAGAAGCAGGCTCATAGTGGAGGAGCCTGATGTGGGGCTCGATCCCATAACGCCGGGATCACGCCCTGAGCCGAAGGCAGACGCTTAACCGCTGTGCCACCCAGGAGCCCCTGGAAAATCATCTTTAATACTATATCTATCTGAACATACTTCTGAGCCTCTGAATTGAAAGAGTGTATACCTGTATGTGTGTAATATTGTTAACAAATACTTTAAGCCTTCATAAATTTTTACCTTCACCTATGACAGAATAATTAACAGAAATATTAATCTCTGTTCGGTTTCCTCTTTTCCTCTCCCTTATTCCAAGAAGGGCTTTATGTTCTTTTGCCTCAGGGGTGTTTGTATATCACAGTTTAAGTAGAAGTTGCCAGAAACACCCCTACTCCCACTCTTCCTGGCTTTTGTTTTCACTGAGGGCATAAAGCTAGGTCAGCGCACTGAGGAGGGAGGCTGGATGAGTACCCTTGGGGACAGGGGTGGGGGTGAAGGACTATACCAGAAGCCGTCAAGATAAACAGAAGGGAAACTCCTTCCTCTACAGTGAAAACAGAAAGACTATCTGGAGTAGTGAGAACTCCGCTGGAATTTCTGACAAGGGGGCGCAGTGCGTAGGGGGCTCACAGNGGAACAGCTGTGCTATGTTCCTCAGGAGGTCAAATCATGCCCTCGCTCCCAGCTTGGGCTGCAATTCCCCAGCCCGAGTCAGGGGAAACAGAGCCATCTCCTGCCTTCCAAGGACCATGCAATGCCAACAAAGGGCCTATCAGCAGTGGACCCCATCCACATGGTCCCCTCCAAATGGCCCAAAGCTCGTCAAGGCCCTGGGTTGGGTGGCATGGCAGGGGGAGCCTTACTCATGGGTGAGATCTAATTTCTTCCCGCGCGAAGGGGTAAGGACTCAGAATTAGATTTATTTTAACTCTCAAACCAAACAAACAAATAAAAATGATGTGAAATTTCTTGCATCTGTGTATCACAGAATAACATTCACACCTGCTGCACGTTTCTATGTTTAAAAAACTCAAGTTGTTGGTGCAGAGTTATTGCTCACGCCTTGGGCTTTCATCAGTAGATGCAGCTGTGGAATTGCTGGGAGGGGGAGGGGCTGGTTCTATTCCTAATCCTTGCCTCGGTGCTCGACTTGCTGATGGCATGCCACGGTAAGATGGCACGGATGTCTCTTAGAGATCACCTGGGGTCGACAGACAAGGCAACAGAGCTCCCCAGAGGCTCCGGATTCAAGTCGAAGATGCCATATATTCAACAGCGTTTCTCAAGCTTTGGTCGTCGTGTGCTAGAGTCGTGACTCCCTGCCACATCTGTGTACCACCTGTACTAATATTTACTAAATATTTCTCTACATATGGATTCACTTTTATTACTTAAATTTATCCTCACCCTAACCAATAATGTCCATGAAATCACAAGGTTGGGGTGCTACACATATACTCACACACACTCTTTTCAATATGCATGCAATAAATACAAAACTACGCAAGAACAAGCGCTCATCTGTGCACCGCCTACGATGATGTCATGCTTACTTCAAGTGGCCTAACAGTCCAGCTTGGGAGACTGCAACACATGCATTTATGCAAGAGCTACAATTGTCCTCGATATTCTAATGGCATCTTCTCTTCCCTTTGATCCCAGTTTCCAGACTTTGATAACTTTCCAGTGATGATGGGTCTGCATTTAAAATGGAACGGAGAGGCAGAGAGTGAGGTAGGGGTTAGAATGGAGCGACAGAAGGAGGAGGAAGAGATGAAATAATGAGAGAAGTAGGGGAAAAAAAGGCATCAGGCAAGAGATCCAAACAAAAACATTAGTGGCATGGGAGCCTCTGTATTTGTGTATGTGCGTATGAGTCATGCGATCACGCCAGGAAGTATGTTTATCAAAAACATGGTTACCTCATGGAGGGGCAGAATTATCCTAAACAATTGCACAGCACTGGTCCCAAGCATAAACCTGAAAAGGGGAAGCATTTATGCTTGAATCCCCCAGATTCTCCTAGGCCCCTTGTCGACCCCCCTGCCACTCGATCTTTGCCTTTTTGCTCTGCAGAGACTTGCTCTGCACAGCCAGCCCTGCCTCCACACCTTCCCTTCCTTATCAGGTCAGGAAGAAATTTCTGCAAAACTCTTCCTCTGGTCACTGATATCTCTGGGAACCAAATCCATTAAGATATTTTTGATCCTTACTCATGCTATTTTGAATGTCTGGTGCACAGGAAGGAACCGATAAAAATAGAATTACAATGCCCTTACCGCCAAAGTAGCAAAGGGGCTGATTAAGATTGATGTCTGAATAAATATACAATAGCAGGCCCTACATTTTAATAGCTTTTGATGGAAGTAGAAAAGGAGTGAGTGCACTTTTCACTGACTGTATGTGTATACATTTCTGTTCTCTTATCATGCACTTTTGTCTTAAAATATGGCCCCCCTTTTTTTTAAATATTAAAAGTCATGTAGAGTAACAACAACAATATATAAAATGAGGGCTGATACTATTGAGCACTCACGGGCTGACAGGCATGGTTCCAGGAAGTTTACAGGCACTAACCCAGCCAATCCCCACAACAAACAACCAAACAGAGATGTGTGGATACTGGGATTCCTTTTTCCTAGATGAGGAAACTTACAATCAGAGATGCATAATAGCACAGCAGAGATCCACGTCTAGGCCTGCTTCTCCAAATGAGTATATTAGCATGGGAGTTATTAATATCTCTTCACCCCAATGTCCTCTGTAGTCAGAGCCTCTGAGATGCAGGTTGCTATGAAGGACTTTAGACATATATGTAAAGAGAGTGGCGGCCACCCAGTAAGCTCTGGAACGCAATGCTGCATCATTGCTGCCATCATCATCATCACCATCACCATCACCATCATCATTATCTCCATCGTCATCCTTTCTTCCATGTCCTCCACCGATTAGGAGGAAAATTCTCTCTCTTTTCCTTCCTCTCTCTCTCTCTCTGCACCTATGAATCTTATGATATAAAACAAGTAAATTTCAATGAAAGGGTCATGGCCTCATCCCTACAGTCTGTCCAAGGAAAGGAGCTAGTGTTTGCTGTCTTGTCCTGGTGGGTACCCCGAGAAGTCCATGGGGACTGCCTCCAGCCCAACTAGAACCATGTCCTTCGACTAGCAACATTCAATTTCTGGTCTGCAGTCACTTTAATCAAAGAGCCTTGCTTATCTGTAAGTGGTATACTTGTGGCTTGGTGATTCAGTTCTTTTAGTCGTCCGTTTTAATCGTTCTATCCACTTTTAATTTAGCATGTTCTTTTATGTAATTTTATTATTTAATTTTGCTTAACATTTTACTTTTCAGGTATAAATAGGATGGTCCATCATGAAATGGACACCTGGACAGGCAGGGTTTAAATACAAGAGGTTTGAGGAACTTTCTCCCTTCACTTTCTCTCTACCCTGTTGGTCCAGCATGAACTTTAGCAATAAGCCCCCTATGGTAAGCAGCAGGCACTGCTTAAAAGCGGTTGGCCCACATCTTCCTATCGTTCACAGTCTCATTTAAATCATCTGTGCCCAGAGCTACTTGTATCTATACTCCAAAAACCTCCCACTCCTCCCAGCCAAGAGTGTGGTGGTTTATTTCTACTTTCAGACTTGCCTTGTTACTACTCTCGCTTAGCGCTTGGTACCCAGTGGCTGCTTCTCTCCTTGCTCCTTCCCCCACCCCATCTGCTCCAAGTCGTCCTGTCTAGGTTTCCATCCTCTAACACTCTACATGAATATGCCTCCAAGGACGATGAAAGAGGGGAGCTTGTAGGACGTGCCACCTAGGAAGGGTGCCCACTATATCCGACGCAAATAATCAAACATTTCCCACAATAGGACTTTTTAGAACAAGAGTGTAAGTTAATAATCCATTACCAGGTTACTGGAATCACTTAATACTAGTCAGCAAGGCAGAAATCTAATCTTGATTTCTCCTTTAGCCTCAGCCCGTCAGTCCGAAATCTTCTGATTCTACCTTCGCAACGTGTCTTGAGTCTTTCTCTCCTCTTCATCTCCCCTGACAATGTTTTAAGGAAGACTCTCCATGTCTCATTCCTGGACAGTTCCAACAATATTTCTGATCATTGTTCCTGGTCTCATTTCCTTCTCCACTCCCGTCATTTTAGTCTACACTGCAGCTAGAGTTCTTTCCAAAATATAAAATGGTCAATTCCAAATCTTTATACCTGCATTCTACGGCAATGCAGTGACTTTCAGATCCTAAAATTTTGCTTCTATTCATTGTATGTGCAGCTCTTTCTGCCTGAAATATCCTCTTCTAGATACTTCTCAGTCTTCCTGAAGGCTTTCCCTAACCACCCAAGAGGAATCAAGCGCTTATCATGCCTCTGTCTCCAGAGCAATCTTACTAAGCAAGCTGCAGCACTTGCGTCAATCTATTCAATGATCTACTTGTCCTCTCTTTAGTAAGAGGCTTCTGAGGTCTTCCCCAGTCGGTATTCTGTATTGTTCAATCTCATTCCCAGCATCGCACCTACTTAGAGAAAGCCTTTTCACATTTTGTATATAGCTTTTTGGCCCCACCACTAAGTTGAGGCCATGACTTGACTTTTTTCATTAAACAGTCTTTAAAAAAAAAAAAAGATTTTATTTATTTATTAGAGAGAGAGATCACAAGCAGGGGGGAAGGGTAGAGGGAGAATCAGACTCCCCGCTGAGCAGGGAGCCCGATGCGCGGCTTATCCCAGGACCCTGGGATCACTCCCCGAGCCGGAGAAAGACGCTTAACCGAGTCACCCAAGAGCCCCTCATTATACAGTTTTATAAAATAATATATTTTTTTCCACTGAGGATTGTGTTTCATTAGTAGGTCATGAAAGGAATTTAGTGACCGGCCTTTAAAACATGAAATACACAATGCAATACTACCGCATACTCATTTGTATGACTATTATTCCACCAACCCAAACCCCCAGAAAAGTACTGGCAATAACACGGAGAAACTGGAGCCGTGTGCTTTCCTGGTGGGAATGGAAAACGATGCAGCTTCTCTACACAATGGTATGGCAATTCCTGAAAAAATTAAACACGGCATAATTCAATAATTCCAGTTCTGGCTACATATCAATAGAAGTCAAAGCAGAAACTTGAACAGATATTTGCATACCATGTTCATAGCAGCATTACTCACGACAGGCAAAAGGGGGAAGCAATCCAAATGTCCTTTGACAGATGGATAGTAAACTACACATGATCTATACATACATTAGAATAGTATTCATCCTTAAAAAGGAAGAAATTCTGACACATGCTACAACACGGATGAACTGTGAAGACATCATGCTAAGTGAAATAGCCAATCGCAAAAGGAAGAATGTTGTATGTAATGTTTGATTCTGCTTATTTGAGGTACCTAGAACAGTCAAGTTCATAGAATATAGAATAGGGGTTGTCAGCGCTGGGAGGAAGGAAAATTGGAGTGGATGTTTAACAGATACAGAGTTTCCATTGGGAAAGATGAGGACGTTCCAGAGATGCGATGGTTGCCCACAGTATGAACGTACTTAATGCCACCGAGCAGTACATTGAACAGTGGTTAAAATGGTAAACTTTATGTTATATATATATATA
>NW_024424786.1:16899753-16919683 GCF_017311325.1 Ursus maritimus
ATATATATATATATATATTTACCACAATTTACAGAACAAAATAGAGTAAAAAATATCAAAATGCATCTTATGTACAAAGGATAAGCACGTTCTATGAAAGTTTTATTTATTTTTTTTAAAGACCTATATCTTTATTTTGAGAAAGAGAGAGGGGAAGCAGGGGAAGAGGCAGAAGGAGGGGGAGAGAGAGAATCTCCAACAGACCCCTTGCTGAGCAGGGCCTATATCTTTATTTTGAGAAAGAGAGAGGGGAAGCAGGGGAAGAGGCAGAAGGAGGGGGAGAGAGAGAATCTCCAACAGACCCCTTGCTGAGCAGGGAGCCAGGTGTGGGGCTCGATCTCACAACCCTGAGATCATGATCTGAACCAAAACCAAGATTCAGATGCTCAACCGAGCCACCCAGGCGCCCCACAAGTTTTATTTCAATGGAGGTTTCTATGTACTTGTTTTTTTAAATGTAAAGCAGATTTCTTGCTGTGAGTTATGATCAAAAAGCTTAAAAGCCACCATTCCAAAAACTTTTTAATAGCTATGATATTCTATCATATAAATACAGTGCAATTTTTAAGCCAGTCTCCTACTTTTGGACATTCAAATTATTTTCTTTGTTCCCTCCCTCCCTTCCCTTTTTCCTTCCCTCTCTCCCTCCTTCCTTCCTTCGTTTTTCTATTATCTATGATGAACATTCTTAAATAAAATTCTTTATATGCATCTCCTATTTCACCTCTTGTCATGTAACTATTTTTTCAGATTGTTTCTGTAATCATTTTTTGTATAGCACAAGCCAGCTCTTCAATGGTTTCAATTTTGCCTTCTTATCTGATTTGCATTTCTAACTCCCTCCTGCCTCACCTGACTGCGGGAACTTCCTCCACCCACCTCACACACCCAACAGAAAACTTCAACGGCAAAGAGATGGGTACATTCCTTCCTCTGCAGACACCGCCACTGTCACTGTGATGCACAGCTTCTAAGATGCCCCCAATGGCCCTGCTCCCTGGTATTCATACCCATGTGTAATCCTCCGTCTCCTGGGTAAGGATATGGGCATAGCCTGGTGATTTGCTTCTAACTAAAAAAATATGGCAAAAGTGATAGAACGTTACTTCTGAGATTAGGTTACAAAGATGCTGGCTTCCATCTTGCTGGTCCTCTTACTCTCTCACTTGCTCACTCTGATTCTAACCAGTTGCCATTTCCTGAGCTGACCTATGGAGAGGCCCACGTGGCAAGGAACTGAGGAAGGCCACTGGCTAACAGTCAACAAGAAACTGGGGCTCTCAATCCAACCATTTGCAAAGAACTGAATCCTACCGACAACTACTTAAGTCATCCTTAAAGTGAATTCTACCCACACCCGTCCTTGAAATGACACTATAGCTCTGGACAACACCCTGATTATATACTTTTGCTAGAACAAGGCCTTAGCGGAGGACCCAGCTAAGCTGTGCCTCGATTCCTTACTTATGGAAACTATAAGATAATACATGCTTGTTGTTTAAGCACCTAAATGTTGTGAAGTTTTGCATAGCGATAGATAACCAACACAGCCACAATCTCAGAATTTCTGGCTGTTGGCCTAATATAAATAAAGGCATTTACCACTCCAGAATTTTCAATTCATCATCACCACTACCCACTGCTGAGAGCATTTCTAGCTTCCAATGCCAGAAGCAAAGATATTAGGATCAATGAATAACCATACTTGAAAAAAGAGGCTGCAAGACAAGCAGGACAAAAAACTCTCTTCTTATACACATCATGCACCTTGTGTTTGTGTTTGTAGGAGAGAGAGAGGCCACCACCTGTCGTCTGTGGTACATTCAATTTACCTTCTGTGATAGCGTACCAATTTTCGTTTGAAAATTCACCTCTATTCCATTGTTCATTCAAGTGGTAGAGTGAGACCCAGCCCATTTCACACTTGCCTCAGGAAGGAGTCTATGACTAGCATTCCTATGACAGCATTCCATCGTCCTTCCCACACTGATTGGTTCTGGAAAGGACATGTAAGTCAAAGTGGGATAATAAGCCTCTCTTGATTGGATGTGAAGTTGAAACTGCCAGCAGCCACCACAAGGGGAGAGTCTGTCTACAGAGGAAGCCAACAGCCAAAAATCCATCCAAGAAATAGAGATGGGTTCCAATAATAACAAATGGGTATCTGGATCAAACCGTGCTCGATGTCAGTTGTCCCCATGGACTTCTAAGTTACATGAGTCAATAATTTCCCATTTTTGCTTGAGTTATTTTGAATGGATTTCTGTTACTTGCAACTAAAAGAGTTTTAACTAATACCCTCATCCTGCTTTGCTGCTCCAACATGCCCCCCCCCAAAAAAATCTGTGTAACTTGACAAAGAATGTTGCTGATACGAATTGAAAGTTTTCCTGATTACATAATCAGCACTAGCCTTGAACTGTAAGGTATGATAAGCTTGTTTCTATAAATTCATTCTCTTATATCTAAGATGGCTGGATATGGAATCCAGAATTTGGGTTATTTTGTTTAAGAAAACTTAAACTTCTTTCATCTTTTTCTTCTTTCCTATTGAAGAAATGACTGAAGTAAATAGGCCTCATTAACTCCAACTCCTTCCTTCTTTTCTTCTTTTCTTCCTAAATTATTTGATTAAACATACCAATAAATGTTGAATGAAATAAGAAAGCCCCAGAGGACTACATTCTGTCTAATTTCCTTTTAAAAATCAACTTTACAGGTATAAAATTTATGTATAATAAGCTGTATCCATTTAAAGTGCACAATTTGTTGGAATTTCTCAGATGTATACAGAAATGTACTGATGAAACAGGGCCACCATAAAAAACAAAACAACAGAACATTTCCATCACCCCCCAAAATATTCCTCATACTCTTTGCAGTACACCCTTCCTTCTGCCCTCAGCATAAGCGGGAACCACTGATCTTCTTTGTGTTAATTTAGATTAGTTTGTATTTTCTAGAATTTCATATAAATGGAATCATGTTTTATGTACTATCCTGTGTCTGGCTTCTTTCTCTCAGTACATAATGATTTTGAGATTCATCCATGTTATGTTGAATGTATCAGTAGCTTATTCCTTTTTTTTTTTTTTTTTTGCTTGGTAGTATTCCAATGTATGGAATTTAATACTTGTTTATCCATTCACCTGTTGATGGACATATGGGTTGTTTTCTGGTTTGCGTTAGTGTGAAAAAAGCTGCTATGAACTGTTGTGTACAGATCTTTGTGTGGACAGGTATTTTCACTTGTTTAAGGTAAATATCTGGGAGGAGAATGGCCAGCTTGTATGGTAGATTAAGGATTAACTTTCTAAGAAATTGGTAAAAAGTTTTCCCGAAAGGCTGTTTCATTTTATACTCACATCTCCAGTATATAAGAACTCTGTTCGTGGCTCCATACTTGTCATTTTCTGGTATTGTTAGTTTTAAAAATTTTAGTTCTTCTGAAGGGTGTTTAATGGTATCTCATGTGGCTTTAGTTTGCATGTCAGACATGAATAATGATGTTGCATATCTTTTTGTATGGTTAATGGCCTTCTGTTTATATTCTTTTATGAACAGTCAATTCAAACTTTTGACCATTTTTTATGAGGGTATTTGTCTTCCTATTATTAAGTTGTAAGAGTCTTAGTTTAGATATTCTGTAAACACATTTACATAATTGTCAGATTTATTTGTCAAGAATTTATTCTCCCAGGTTGTGGACAGCATTTTTATTTTTCTAATGGTGCCTTCTGAAGAGGAAAAGTTTTTAATATTGATAAAATCCATTTTGTCTTTTTTTACTTTTTTATGGGTCATGCTTTTGTGTGTCCTAAGAAATCTTTTTCTACCTCAAGCTTGCAAAGATTCTCTCTTTTCTTCTGAAGTTTTATAGAATTAGTTTTATATCTCAGTGTAAGATCTATTTTGTATTTATTTTTGTATACGGTGTGAAGTATGGGTCAAGGTTTTCCATACTGATATTTATTTGTCTAAGTACAGTTTATTGAAAACCACTGTCTCCCTTTAAATCGCCTTGGCCTTGTGTCAAAATTCATTTGACCATGTATGTACGGGTCTGTTTCTAGACTCATTTTTCTTTTCCACTGAACTATATCTCTACTTTTCACCATTAATACACTGTTTTGATTATTAAAAGCTTAATGGTAAGCCTGGAAATCAGATAATGTTAAGTCCACCAACTTTTATTTTTTAAGTTGTTTTTGGCTATTCTAGATCTTTTTCATTTTCAATTAAGTATTAGAATCAGCTGCTTATTTACAAAAATCAGAAGTCTTCTGAGATTTCAACTCAGTAGACCCAGTTGAATCTACACACTAATTTGGGGAAAACTGAACCGTCTACAAACACAGTATATCTTCATTTGTTCAAATCTTTTAATTTCTTTCAGCAATATCATTTAATTTTCAGCAATGAGATGCTCCATATGTTTTGTTATATTTACCCTCAGCATTTTATGTTTCTGGTACTATTGTAATTAATATTAAAAAAGTCATTTTCAATTTTATGCTGCTAGTATAAAAATACACAGTTGATTTTTGTATATTAATGCTGTACCCCGTAAACTTGCTAAACTGACTTATTCTAGATTCTTAGAAGATTACTCAGGATTTTACTGTTTTGTAAATTCCTTAGAATTTACTAAATTAACAACGTCACATACCAAAAAAAGACAATTTACCTTTTCTTTTACAATCTTCATTTTATTTTTTGTGCTTGATTATACTGTTTAGGGGCTCAAAAATTTTAGTGTGTTAAACTATAAGCCCAGGAATCCTTACCTTGCTCCTGATCTTAGCGTGCAAGCATTTGATATGTATCATTAACTATGATGCCAACTGTAGACTGTAGCCCTGTATCGGACTGATGAAGTTCTCTTCTACTCCTCATTACTGAGATTTTTTATTATGAACAAGTGTTGAATTTATTCAAATGCTTTTTCTGTAGCTATTGAAATGATCACATGGTTTATCTCCTTTATTCTGTTAACACAGTAAATTACATTGATTTTTTTTAATGTTAAACCTATCTCGAATTATTGAGATGAACCCAAATTGCTTGTAATACATTAAACTTTCTGTGTGTTGTTGGATTTGATTTTCTAAATTTTGTCAAATATTTTTGTGTCTGTTCATGAGACATATTACTATGTAATTTGGGGGGTAATGTCTTTGTAAGATTTTGGTATTGATGTTATGCTGGCCATAAAATGAGTTGGAATGTATTCACTCTTCTACTTTCTGAAATAGTTTATGCAAGGTTTTGATATTTCTTCTTTGAACGTTTGATAAAATTAACAAGTAAAACCATCTGGACCCGGAGTTTTCTTGCTGAAAAAGTTTTTGAAAATGAATTCAATTTCATTGTTATATAAAATTTATCTGTCCATTTCATCTGTTTTTTTTTTTTTAAAGATTTTATTTATTTATTCGACAGAGACAGAGACAGCCAGCGAGAGAGGGAACACAAGCAGGGGGAGTGGGAGAGGAAGAAGCAGGCTCATAGTGGAAGAGCCTGATGTGGGGCTCGATCCCGGATCGCCGGGATCACGCCCTGAGCCGAAGGCAGACGCTTAACCGCTGTGCCACCCAGGCGCCCCTCATCTGTTTTTTTGGCATAAAGTTGTTCATAATATTATTATATTTTTAACGTTTCTAAGGTCTATAGCGATAACTCCTCTTTCATTCTTGATACAGGTGATTTATATTCTTTTTTTCTTAACCATTAGTTAGAGGTTTATCAATTTTGCTAATATTTTCAAACTAGTATTAGCTTTGTTATCTTCTGTTTTTTATTCCATTGATTTCTGCTCTTCACTTTAGTAATTCCTTCATTCTGCTTACTTTGGAGTTGTTCCTGCTTTTTCTAGGCTCCTGAGATGGAACCTGTGGTAACTGGCTCTATAATATAAACATTACGGATAGAAATTCTCCTCTAAGCCATGGTTTCTCTGTACTCCACGAATTGTAGTGTGTTATACTTTCATTTACTATTCAATTTGAAATTGTTTCTAAATTTGGGGATCTCTTCTTTGACTCATTTAGAAGCACGTTGCTTAGTTTCCAAATATATGGAGTTTTCAAATATATCTTACTGTTATTAATTTCTAAAAAAATTCCTTGTTGTTGAGGGAATATACTCTGTATGATTTTAATCCTTTTAGATTTACTGAAATTTGATGGGACAGCATATGGTCTACCTTGTTGAAAGTACTATGTGCACTTCAAAAGAATGTATATCCCACAGCTGCTGGGTGAAGTATTCTACAAACATCAATTAGGTCAAGGTGGTTAGTAATGTTGTTCTGATCTTCTGTGTGTGTGTGTGTGTGTTTAAAGATTTATTTATTTAAGAGAGAGAGAACTCAGAGTGGGGTAGAGGGAGAGGGAGAGAGAAGCAGACTCCCTGAGCGTGGAGCCTGACGTGGGGCTCGATCTCATGATCCTGAAATCATGACCTGAGCAGAAATCAAGAGTCGGATGCTTAACCAACTGAGCTACCCAGGCACCCCGATCCTCTATGTTTTACCAATTGGGGGGGGGTCTTAGTTTTACAATCAATTTATGAGAGATGTGTTAAAATCTATTAACGATTATAGAAATGTCTATTTTTTCCTTTTAACACTCTCAATATTTGCTTCATGTGTTTCAAAGGTCCAATGTTAAACACATACACATTTATGACTGGTATGTATTTTCTGATGAACTGATCCTTTTATCATTATGGATGTCTCCCTCTTCATCTACGGTAATACTCATCTTAAATTCTATTTTACCTGATATTAACATAGCCACGCCAGCCTTTTTATGCTTACCATTTGCCTGGTACATCTTTTTCCCATCCATTTATATCAGCCTATTTGTATCCTATATTTAAAGTGTATCTTTATATTTAAATGTGTCTTTTGTAGATAGCGTATAATTGTTTTCTAATCTATTCAGATAATCTCTGCCTTTTAAGTTATGTAACGTAATTACTCATGTGAGTATATGTAGGTCAACTCTTACTTGCTCTCTGTTTGTCCTCTTTGTTTTTTGTTCCTCTGTTCACATTTCCTGGCTTTTACATTACTTAAAAACATTTTGGAATTCTATCTTATCAACTGGTTTTTAAGCTTTACATCTTTATATAGTATATTTTTAGAGATTGTTTTAGTTACATTATACATCCTTAACTTTTATAACCCACTTAGAGTTAATATGGTACCATTTCACATAAAATGTAAAAGTCTTGAAATCACGTAAATCTTTATACCTTACTTTGTGACATAGCTGTCATGTGTATTACAGCTATGTTATTTATAAGTATAAAATATAATGGTTTGCTTTATGTCACATGTATTTTCAAAAATAAATAGTGGAAAAAATAGGTTTTTATATTCAATAAGATATCAGTCATGTCTGATACTCTTAATTCCTGAAGATCCAAGTTCCCCTCCAGTATCATTACCCTTCAGTGTAAGAACTTTCTTTAGCATCTCTTATGGCGTGGGTTTGGTAGCAACAAATTTTCTTTGATATCCTAAATTTATTTGAAAATGTTGTTATTTTGCTTTTATTCTTCAAGGATATTTTCACTGGCTATACAATTTCTGGGTTCACATTTTTTTTTTCTTTTAATTCTTTAAAGAAGTTGTTCTACTATCTTCTGACCTCCATGGTTTGATGAGAAGTCTGATACCATTTTAACCATTGTTAGCCATATATAATATGCTGTTTTAGTATCTGGCTGCCTTAACTATTTTCTCATTTTCTTTGGACTTCAGTAAGTTGATTATGTTATTCTTAGGCATAGTTTACTTGATATTTTCCCTCTCTGGGGTTCACTGAGCTTTTAATTTGTAGATTTATGTCTCTCAAGATATTTGGAGATTTGAGGGCCCTTATTTCCTCAAATAACTTTTTGGTTCTATTCTCTCTCCTTTCCTATAGGTCTCAGATTACCTGTATGTTACACTTTTGCTATTGTCCCATAGATTCCTGAGGCTGTTCATTTTTTCAATAATTTTTCCTTCTCTTCTTTAGACTGGCTTAACTTCTATTAATCTACCATCAAGTTTACTCATTCTTTTCTCTGTTAGAGAGAAAAATTTGCTATTAAGCCCATATAGTGAATGATGTATTCAAGTATTACATTTTTTCAGTTCCAAAAATTCCATTTGGTTATTTTTTATTTCACTTCTGATATTTCCTACCTTTTCATTCATTATAAACATATTTTCTTTATCCTTACAGAGCATAATCATAATAGCTGCTTTATTTTTATAAGATTTTATTTATTTATTTGAGAGAGAGGGGAGAGAGAGACATCACAAGCAGGGTGGAGGGGCAGGGAGGGAGGGAGAGGGAGAAGGAGGAAAGCAGGGAAAGGGAGAGGCAGGGAGACAGATAGAGGGAGAGGGAGAAGGAGAAGCAGACTCCCTGTTGAGCAGGAAGCCTGCTGTGAGGCTTGATCCCAAGATCCTGGGATCATGACCTACGCCAAAGGCAGACACTTAACCCACTGAGCCACCCAGGCACCCCATAATAGCTGATTTAAAATCCTTTTCTGAGAATTCTAACATCTGATTCATCTCAAGGGTGGCCTCTGTTCATTGTCTTTTCCTTTGACAACAGGTCACATTAATCCTGGCTCTTCACATATCAAGTAACACCAGATACTTTGATGTCATGTTGTGGAGACTCTGAATTCGGTTATATTTCTCAGAAGAGTGAATGTTCATGGTTTGTCTTAGCAGGCAATTATCTTGGTTGAAATTAAACTCTAAACTCTGTCACGTCTATGGTGGGCAATAGCCCAGACCTCAGTTTAGGCTGCTTTCAATCTGCCCATCATGCATAGCGAGGAATCAACCAGAGACTTGGATTGAGATTATACACAGAATTCAGTGTTTCTCTTATTTGGCTTTTTTTTTCCCCCCAGAATTCCCCCTCACTCTGTGGTGGCTCTAGTAACTATGAACTTCTTTGAAGGGTTCTTCTTGCCTAAAAGAGTACAGGGCTCTCTGTTGGAATTTTAGCCAACCAATGCTATAACTCTGCCCAACTGTGGCTTCCCTCAGAGAAAAACCACAGAAATGGAAAACTCACTCTATGCTTGATGCTTTCTCCAAGTTTCAACTCCCCTTCTGCTTGTGTTTACTCTCCAAAGCCCTTAGGTAGTTATTTTTTTTATTTTTCCAGAATTCATAGTTATTTGTAGGAGGTTCAATCTATTAGGAGCTGACCCTACCTTAAGTAGAGCAGAGACCCGTAATATTTTTTATGAAGTTTAAAACCAATAACCGTGTGTGTGTGTATGTGTGTATGTTAAGACAAATCTAAATAAGCAAAGGGATGATAAAGACAAAATTCAAATTAGTATCTACCTGCAGAAGGAAGAGGGGTATAAGGGGAAAATACATAGATTAATACAAATTATTGTCAGCGTGCTAGTTCTCTGGTTATGTGTGGGCTCATAGAGGTTTACTACACTATTCATAAATGGATAAATATCATGATAGTAACAAGGCCTATACATACACCAGTGATGACCCTGTGTCATGAACCAAGGACTTCAATATATTTAATTCTGTCCATCTAAAAACAAGTGTTCACAGAGTCCTTACCTTGTTTCTCGACTCTTGAAAGGTCTCAATATTAACAAGATTCTGACAAGCTTCATGTTCTATGAAATGGCTGATTTATGAGTTTCATTTATTGGTAAAATTTATGGACCATTCAAATTTAGGCACATCTTAGACACGTGTTTCATAATGAGAAAACCCCCTAACTAATGTTGTCATTTTGAATAAGAAAGATAAAAAGACAAAACCATTCATGTGTGTATTGTTTCTTTGTTCACAATACATACAGGCTCTTTGACCAAGACATGAAAAAGTTCCCAACGGTGCAGAAGCAAGACAGTGAGTGTAAGAATGTTGAAGCATTCTCAAAGCAGCAGAAAACTTAGGCTTGCATGCCTAAAAGCATATCCATATGTCAAGGACCGTGGGACATTTTCCCAAAGGGGACTGGACACGAAGCCTCCCTGGTCTTAGTATCTTAAACTAGGCTGAATGGAACACCAGGGAATATGCTGGAGGTGGGGAGAGCACACTGGCCAAAGGGGTGGAAAAAGTGATGCAATCAGAGGGCTCTTTCCCATCTCTAATTTTATGACTCTCTGTAAAAAGGAAGGAGAATTCAAATCACTTCAAAATAAGATCAACGGAGACCTGGCTTGGAAGACTGGATCTGATGAGAAAAACGTTTATAAAGATTTATTTTCATGGCTGATAATCACGTACCATGCCAAAAGATACCTCCATCTGACTACTGTTTTTCATAGCATATATAGGGTAAAATTTTAAACTAATGCAGAATAATTTCTCTGGGAATTGTGAACAATAGGGGGAAAATCTACAAACAATATTCACTGTAAAATAAAGGCTTTCCTGCCCTGACAATCAAAAGCTTGACAAATCATGCCAATGTTTTATTTCTCAGGATATTTAAAAGAGCACAACAAACAGAAAGCTCTTCACTTGCTTGCTGTCTGGTTTGATTTTAAGGAGAGTGCAATCCCAAAGACAAACCTCAAAAGGAAAAAAGAATACCATTAGATTTTATTTTATTTTTTCTTATTTGATGCCATTAATAATAAATTGTAAGTATTTTCCCAAGCCAAGGGAAAAAAAAAAACACCTTTCTATTGCTTTTTTTTGCAACATCCCTAAAGACATATTTTAAAGACTATGTTTTATAAAACTTTTTTTTAGACAGACAGAAATTCACTAAATGCTCTAAAATTCAAAATCTCTAATCATCTGAACACCCCCACGGGTGAGGAAATAGGGCCTCTGTGGGGGAAGGTAATCCTAATTATGTGGCATGCTGGAGAGGCACCCAAGTTTATGTCAGTAGCAGATTCTGATAAGATATGCACCAAAAGAATCAGGTCTGGACTGTTTCAACGCGGGGGGAGGGGGTGTTGGTGTAATGTTGGTATTTAACTGTGATCTAGAGGCCAAGAAAGGGCAGGGTGGACAAAGCAGAGCCTAATGAAGCTGCTAGTGTCTGGGGTGAAAGAGCCACAAAGCCTTTCAAATTAGCAGCTGAATCCTGACACTCATTAGTGATTATACATGCAAGGGCTGCAACTTAAAGCTCCCACCAGTAAAACAGCCGAGACACCGCATACACACAAAGGAAATAAAGTATGTACAAAAATAAAGAACTAGAACCTTTCAAATGTCTTCCCTTTCACATTTTGACATTTTTCTCTTTCTTTTCTTTTTTTTTTAATATTAATGACAAGACTGCAGAGTGCTTACCTTCCAATTTAGTACTAAAATAATTACCACTGCGACTAAAATGAGACTTTCATTTTTTTTTTTAATCAGGGAAGGTCTAGTCAGAAATTGCTTCTGCTAAGTTCTGTACAAGACATAATATACTCTTGTTAACTAACAAAACCAATAAATCAAGCTGAAGCACTTATTAAAGTATCTTACAGCACTAAATTTATCACTGATGACAAATTTAATTTGGGACTCTGACAGTTTGCTCCTTGCTTGTACTTCAACAGATTTCTTTCTTTCTTTTTTTGGTGTGGGGGGGGGGGGCGGTGGGGAGGCGGGCAGTTATTTCACAAATAATGAATGCTGAAATTTACTAGAAATTTTTTGGAGATGTAAAAGACAACTTCTGGTAGAAAACTGTTTTTCCCACAGCATCGCTGTCACTGGGGAAAGTTATGCATTAAAATTCTTTTCCAGCGATTCTGTCCTTTGCACATTAGAGTTAGCAGAATTTTTAAAATGGTGATAATGAGCACTTTACGAAGCAATTTATAATCATCACTCAGTTAACCCACACTCTATCTCCACAGTTAGGTCAGTGCACGTCCCTTGATAATGAAGATAAGAAAACTGAGATATTGAGTTTTCCCTACCGAACAGGTAGAATAATTTTAATCTATGGCAAGGTCATTCAGCACAAGGGAGGGTGAAAAGTAAAGAATTTCACAAGACTGTGTTGGGTTTTCTTATAATTACCCAATACTGCAGCTAAAAGGATGATATTCCCGCTTTAAGTATCAAAAGAGAATTATATTACAAATACACATAAAAGTATTATTAATAGGCAACCTTTGCTCGACACCATATTCCAGACTCCATGATATGAATAATGCCTTAGTTTCGGTTCCGGTCAACTGCACTAGTTTTATTGTACAACACAACCAGGTTACATAAGTTATATTTTCTATAAACTTTTCCTCCTCCTAAAACATAGCTCTACAATTCTACATGAACATTTTCTTGTTGTCTTTTCAAATGGTGTTTTCTTTCTTGACAATGCGATCAGTATATAAAAACCAAATTTCACCGCCTGGTCCCAGTTAAGGCAAAACCAAGCAGCCTGAACCACAGCCTGACAAGGAGAACGCATGAAGCTGTGGAACAAAAGCATCCAAGTCGACCTGTTTTGCAGACTGATTAACAGAAACAAGCTCCAAGGACTAATCACAAGCCGAGCCCTGTTTTGCAGATTAATAGAACAAAGACACACGAGAGGAGGGGAGGTTACGGCACTGGAATACAAATAAAGCAAAGGTAGACACCAGGCTTTCCTCCACTCAGGACACCTCCTCTAAAGCCAGATTTACTGACCCAAAACCCAGGGTGTCACATTCAGGGAGGACTCAAAATGCAGCACCAAAGAGGTCTGGGTTCTCTCCATCACCCCAGCAGCAAATGAGCCCTCCCGCGTTCCACCTTCTTTGGAGATTCTGATTGAAAAGAGGAAAGAGAATTTCTCAGCAGAATGATGCATGAGCTGGGGTGCTTTCAGGGAATCTTTCTGCACTCCGGCCAGGCAACCCACGGCACTTGTTGATGGGGACAGACGTTTCCACTGCCCCATCTTCTGCAATGGCCGGTCACACAGGTAATCTGTGAAGTGTGTGCATATGTGCAGGCCCACAAACATGCAAGAACGCTATTCACAATGACAGCATAACGTTAGAATAAGAGTCAATTTCCAAATTACCCCTAGACACACATTTTACAACTGGAGAATGTGACTTTTTTTCCTGACTGTAAAAATGGAACTTACCCACTTTAAGAATATACAAAATCCCAGGAAAGTAAAATGAAAAGAAAAAAAAAAACACTCATAAAGAAAATTGCTATTATATTTGCGGTATATTACCTCTCAGTTTCATTTTCTCTCTATATTTATATATATTCTTTATAATGTTACGATCCCTCTGTGTATTTTTGGTGGCAATATGGCTTTTGAAATGCTCAGTGCCAAGCATCAGAAGAAAAACATACCATTGCTCTCTGATGACTGATGCTAATTCTTGAATAACTAAAACCAGGTGAATGTATGAATTTTTACTGGAATTGTAAAATCTTCATCCATGTGAGATATGGTAAACTGAAGACAGTTTACACAGCTCGAGAAACAATCTCTAGGAATGGAGAGGTCTACTTTTTGCCTGATTTCTCTCCTTGATGGTTTTCTGCAGCAACTACTTTCTTTTCTTCTCCTTCTTTCTTTCTTTTCTTCTTCTTCTTTTTTTTTTTTTTTGACAGGCAAAGCTTTTTTTGGTGTCATTCAGAAGAAGAATATTTGAGTCAATGGATAAAGAGAATGGATTTTCTCTGCCATATTTGTATTTTGCTTTATCAATAACCCAATTATTCTGTTCATTGCAATGATCAACAAAATGTAAAATGTAAAAATGTAAAAATACATTTATAATGAAAATCATAAATTTCAGCAGTTACAAAATCTCAGAACTGACTCGAGAGCACAGTTAAGCCTGTGGTTTACAGGCTAGCCAAACTTCAAAATTTCCAAAGAAGTGATCGTGTTTCTCTCTGGTTTTTCAGGAGACTTCGAACTCTACAGAAGGTAATTCCTAATTTAAATAAACTTAAAAACCAATACCTTCCTTGGTACCAGATCTTCCTTTAATCGTAATACTGAACAGCACATACAATGTGTTTGAGCGCAGGAAGGTACTCAATACCCCGGAAATTCCCTTGCCTTTCACCCGCCTGCCTCTAAAGCTGCCATGCCAGGGGCAACCACACAGATCTCGCCTCTGGTCAGAGCTCTCTAAAAGCACAAAGGTCAGGGCCAGCATTATACACACACTCAGGTTTTCCATTTTCCTACTCATTCTGCTCAACCTACAGGTAAATACTTGCCCTATGGAATTATATTTTTTTCAGGGAGAGATTGAATTTGGGTAAGAAAAGGAACGTCCTTGCTGTTTCCTTTGAAAAAACAGGAACTATCAAGGAATGCTTAGTAACAGAAGCATCATAAGCATAACCTATAATCCTCATTCTCAATTGCTTCCTATGGATTTATTTACTTATTTATTTTTTAAAGATTTTATTTATTTATTTGAGAGAGAGAGAGACATTGAGTGAGCGAGAGAGAGCACTGGGGAGGGGGGGAGTCAAAGGAGAGGGAGAAGCAGATTCCCCACTGAGCAGGGAGCCTGATGTGGGGGCTCCATCCCAGGACCCCAAGATTATGACCTGAGCTGAAGGGAGACGCTTAACCGACTGAGCCACCCAGGCACCCGGATTCATTTATTTAAACAATATAAAAGTAAACCCCACAACCTAAGTCTCTTAAACAAATTTCCCTTCCACAATCCTTTTTGTTGTTGTTATTGTTGTAACACCAAAAGAAAAGAAGAAAAAGAGCGAGAAGGTGGCTAGTAACAAGCCCACAGCATATTTCCAACTAGTTTTGTCATCAACAATTTCCGATTAGGTTTTAGTCTAGCATCTCTTATATTGTTCTGTAAAGATCAAAGCAAAAAGGCTTTTCTTTATTGATTCCTGATTTATAATAAAAATAGAGATCCCCAACTATGGCTCGTGAGAGAGGGATAGATTCTTAAATCCCTAAGACAATTCCCAGTTTCTGTCTTCGGTAGTCCTCTTTCTAGAACCATGGTACTCCAAGCTACTTTCCATTGCTCATGAAGCCTCCGGTGGTATGGAAAGTATTACGTATTCAGTATTGAGGCTGATATGCCCCACAACTTCAACATACACTGTAGCTTGAAATCGAGTGAGAAAAACTGCGATCTCCAATTATTAAGCCAGGCGGGCATCAGAGGCACTAAGTTTCAATGTACAACCATTTTGCACATGATATGCCAAAGAAGTGCCTACCCAGTTTTAGGAAAGAGCGGAAAATCAGTGAGTCAACTCTGACTTTTTTCTTCCTTTATAAATAGCACTGGTTCTATTTAGCCTTCAATGCTGATTTACTGTAGGTTCATATGACATTTTAGCACTACTTTTTTTGGGGGGGGGGGAATGTGATCTATCCTAAATCAACCATGTCAGACATTAGGGACATTAGGACTGAAAGTATCTAAATTACCCAAAAATATCACCAGCACCTTCACATACTGTTTTGGGACATTGTATCTTGGGAAGAATCTTACTGAGACTGGTTCCTAACCACTTCCTCCAATGTGCCTTTATACTCGAGGTGTTTCCCTTTGTTGCCTTTTTCTTCTGTGCCACACATTTCATACTCGGACATTATTGGTCCTGGTAACTGTATTTACACTTTAACCAAGCTGATCTTTCCAATAGTTGAGCAAAACAGTCTTTCTATGTCCTCCCCTGGATTAATGCAGATTTGTAACGCATCTTGTCGACTCTTTACAGAATGCCCGCAATTCTGCGAACCCACAGGCTTTCATATTTGCCACAAGCTTCCTGTTGGAGCAGCTCCATGGAACATTCCATATTCAATTTATAGTCCCCATCCAAGATTACCCTTATTTTTCCTGGGTGAAAACGTTCTACCCGGCATTACTCATACATTTCAAATGATACTTCATGTATGTGACCTTAAAAATGCTCCCTCCGTCTTCATTCAACAGACATCTATGCACACTTGCATGTCTTTTGACCAAAGGCAGCCCATGTATGGGGTACCTTTCCTAAATGCTTTCCATTTACCCTGATCATAAGCAACCTGCCGTGCAAGGCAACTGTACGCTACGTGCTTCTAAAAATTCTCTTTCTCTCTTACACACACACACACACACAGGAGGAGTCATTTTCCTAGACTATGCTTCCTATTCATCTCTTTTCTGTCCCCTTCACTTCTCCTCTTCTCCCCTGATGTCCCAGCATAAAAAAAGAAAACTAAACAGAACAAACACAAAACAAACCAACCAAATAAACAAATAAACAAACAAAGATAATAACCGTTATAAAACTACACAACTGTTACCTGTCAGGGGAGAAAATATTTACTGAGCATTTACTGAGTGCCAAGAACTTAACACACATGACCACATTTTAATCCCATAAAAATACACTGAGTAGTGAAAAACATAAAGGCTTTGGGGTTGACTTCCAGTTCTGCCACTTTAGGAAATGCATGTCATTGAGTGAGTTAGTTAACTTCTCTAACCTTCAATTTTTATCATATCCCGAAAGGGGGTAATCTTACTTTCTTCATAGGGTCGATGTAACTCTTAAAAACAATGTGATATAAAGTACCTGGATGTGGGCGCCGCTAAACATACGATAGTTATTACTATTTGCATACCCATCCGACAGATGAGTACGGCTCAGAGAGATTGAATAACTTGCTTAACAAAGTAAATGCATCCTAAATGCTAAATGATAAAACTGAGCCTCAAGTTTGCGGGGGCCAGCTGTTTCCAAAGGCTGCAGCCTCTATCCTCCACTGCCTCCCTTCAGTAGAGAGAACAGGGTTGCAGGTGTTTAAGCTATGTCCAGTCTGGGGATTAGACCTTTCAGGGTACGTCTGCCCACTGGGGAGGTTCTGCCAGAAGTTTGTTAACCTAAGGAACAAGTGGCTTAAGGGAAGAGCAAGTCAGAAAGAACAGCTTAGCCCAGTTTGAACAAAGCCTTCACTGTCAGAGGGATGTCCCTGAGCACAACACGGTTTGGCCTGCCCCCAACGAGCTCCCACGGGCTTAGAGGTGAATCATTAGGAGGTGAGTGACATCATGTCTTGACTGCTTCTCACAGAGCAGCCTAGAAGGGCAGAGGGCCTCTCTCCTGTGGAGCAGAGAACAGAGCGTAGCTTTGATTATCACGCCCCTATCGTGAAGCAACTCTGGCAGCCTGCAGACTCATCAGAAGGGTGGAAAGGGAGGAAGGCTATGCAGAGGTGGTGCCGGTCAAAGGGGAGCACACAGGGGCAGTGGCAACCTCCACAATGTGTGCTCCAGGGCCCATTTCACCTTCGTCATTGATCATCTGGCGAGTTACTGGGACTTACTAGTGAACACACGGGCTTGATAGGGCAGAAGTGCACGGCGGGAGGCAGGGCAGCAGCAGGGACTGGAACCAGGCAAATCTGGGTCAAGACTGTCTACTGGACCCCAGTGCACTCACTATCTGGCGATACCTGGAGAAATTCACATTACACTTACGGTCCAGAGTATAAACTCAGAAATCCACGTTGGTCAAAGAGCTTGAAAATAAATGGCACAGAATCCACATGACTTTAATTCATCTCTAAAAATTCAACCACTGGGAATTTGACCATTAAGAAAAGAGAACACCACATGTCTGATAACTGCTTTCTAATGTCCAAAGAACTTTCTGAGTGGCCAGCTGGTCCAGCTTCCTACCAAACTCACACTTTGCACTGACTACTTTTGCTGCAGCTTGAAGAAACGGTCTTCAAATCTAATAGAAACTTCTATAGTTGCTCCTAGCCTGGGGATAAGGCATCTGAAGTAAAGAGATCATGAGAAAGAACCTAAAATTCTGTTGGAGGCTTCCTTTGAAAATTCTCACTGCCTCCAAGGTTAGGTTTGTCCAGCTACTCCCATTCCTCACCTTTTTATTAAGGCATGCTCACCTGCAGAGATGTTATGCTCTTTATATTTATGAATGTTCAGGATGGATCTAATACGAGCAAAGCTCACAAACATAGTTTCGTGCTCTGTTTGGTTCCATTTTGCTCTGCCATCTCTAGTCCTCCTTGTAGGTTCGTGGCTGTGCTTGACCTCATATTGGGAATATTCTGTCCTTGGCAACTCATGACTTCTCTGCGTAGGTGTTCAATCCGTCAGCCACAGACATGTGTCTACCACCACCACGCTCCGTCATTCACTCAGCTGATACAGATAGAGCACCCACCATGGGCCAGGCCCTGGGCTCCTCTAGAGGATGCAGAGAACAAAGCTGACAGGTCCCTGCCCTCACAGAGCTTACAGCCACGGTATCATCACCTTCCATCCACCAGCAGCGACTGTGGGTTAAAAAGGAGCCTATTCGTGTAACATGAGAAAATGAAAGAACACCCAGCAGCCAGCCAGCCGGCTGGGTCTCAGTGTTAAGGGCCAGGGCATGCTCTCTGGAGCATGGTGTCTGGGCCCATGCCAGGCAGGCCTGACTTCAGCAGTGGCGCACTGCCAGCACTCCCTTCTTGGTGCATATGCTCAGGGCTGCTGCCTTTCTCAGCTGCTACCTGGTGCCACAGAGGGAAAAAGCCACGGGCACCCAATAATTATCCCCCGCTGATGCGTGTGCAAAGGAATCGTGAGTCGTCTCTACGGAGCAGAAGGACCAGAAGGAAGTGATCCATGTCTCATGAAACCCTAGGCTCTGCAGCTCAACAGGAAAACAAATATCGGATCATTCCTTCATCTGTCCCCTCAATATTCCTATTTTCCCCCTAGGAGCCCCTTACCCAGAATCCTGAGAGCTCCTGAAGAGGATTAGCCTGGATTTCTGTGCGCCCTTTCTGCAACTAGATGGAAAAAAGCTAAGTCTTCCAAGTGGCGCCTTCCTGAATTGCCTCAGGTCAAGAAGTAGAAGGACATCTGGTTACTAGGATATCCCAGTTTAGTCTAAGGAGCTCAGCACAGGAAGGCTGGATTCTAGTCCTATTTTCTCCCAATCCCTTTGGGCAAGTCACCATCTCTGTCAAAAACTATCTTGGCCTCCTCTGTCAAAAGGAGGCAATACTGAGCATCACCTGACATGCAGACACTCGAAAATGCTGGCTATTATTAATTATTGTTATTAATACGTACTCTGCTTATTTCAATCACTTCGAATTATTTTTTAACTTAAATTTTAATTATTTAGAATTGTTGTGAAGCCCAACTGAGAGAATATACGTGACAATTCTCTGAGTGAAGTCACCATCCAAATGCAAGCTTATGATTGCCGTTTGCTAGTTGACTCTCTCAGAATGTGCAGGCAAAAATTTAATTTATGCCAATAGCTGATATTCAGTGTATGTGAATGCACGCAAACATTTCCACATTCTTTTACACAGCCACCCCTGACACATCAGATAAAGGGATCAAGACAGGCTTTAAGGGTCTGGATGGAGCAGGACCGACAGGTACGGGTGGGATCCAACAGCACAGGCTCTTTGGAATTGGTACTTACTGATACGACTGGCTATGAATGGGAGGTAGAAAGCAAAGTGATCGGTTTTGCTTTCTCCTTTTTCAAATAAACAGGGCAGTTGTTAAACCAGAAGTGAATCTGATCCCATGTGGCTTTAAGAACAGTCAGCTGCATTCTGGAACAGGCAAAAATGTAAACAAAGCCTGAAACTCTAGAGCAGGGCAGAACACCCATAGGTTTCATATGGGAGCGTCTATGGGCCCCGTGCCAAGAAAAATGAAATGTTAGCCTGGGCCTTTAAACAGAATCATGTAAAAGCAGAGTGCATATTTGTTTAACACACACACAGACCTTTTTCTGTGCCAATACCTTTCTGAACCCTCCTGAATAAAAGCTGAAATCCCTGAGACGCTGGTAAGGGACCAATACTATTTGTACGGTCCTGTTCTTTAGCATGAAAGCACTTCCTGCTGAACATGAAGAGGTTTCTTTCTTTTCTTCTTCTTCTTCTTTCTTTCCTTTTTTTTTTGGGGGGGG
>NW_024424786.1:16919693-17040911 GCF_017311325.1 Ursus maritimus
GGGGGGCAAGTTAATGACAAAGTATGACTGTGAAAGTAAAATAAATGAGCCCATTCCACCCATCCCCACATTTGAATTCTATCATAGGAGTTGCCAGTTGGTTTCTTAATCCTCTTACTCAATATCTGCTGTTAATTTGTTCGCTATTTCAAGAACTTGAAGACTGTCAGCAAAATACATGATGCATTACAAAACTTATAATTGGAAATAAAAACATCTGAAGCTTTTCTGACAGGGTAAACATAAAGTACTATTGCACTGATCAGAACAAGGAAACGTGAGCAACCTTGTAGCTATTTCTGTGCAAACACAATTACAAATGTTGCAGAGAGCGGCATCAACACTTAACTCCCACTTTTAAAAATGCTGAGAAAATTCTATCCAAATGAATGAATGAATGAACTCAATATGTTTGTGGATCCGCAATGAGGTGCAGGGAGGAGGGGAAAACACCATCCTGCTCACGTTTCCTTTGCAGATGCAACTCAATGGGCTTTCTCTTATTCCCACAGCCATTTTAGAATTGCACTGTCTAGGCCCGATCTAATTTTCCTGCCGCAGAAGTTAAGGCACTTCCTCCACAGTTACTAAATCTGACAAATTACACCTGGGTCTCCTCTAACATGAAAAACTGTGTTCTTTGTTCCTGACCTCTTGGTCAGCACAGAGATCAAATTCCTGGACATAGGAAAGCCCCGCTCATATTCATTAAAAGTCACGGGAGACCAGCCCTGCATTTCTGTTCAAGAGGGGAACAAGGTGCAGCCACCAGGGAACAATACGACTGCTCTGCTCGGGTCGGAGCACGACGGGCTTTTTACTTTTTGCAGCTTGGCTCCTGATCACTTAGTACCTGGATTTTTTTCGACACAGCATCTTAGTATCAAAAGAGCAACTGAAACAAACAAACGAGAAACAAAAAACAAAGGAGCTGGTCGATTTTTAAATGGTGAGTGAGTCTCCCGAAGCCTGCTTGTACTAAGATGCTGGCTATAGATCCAATAACCAAAAACACAAAGCTGATTTCAAAAATTCCACCTTCCCCCCTATCCTGGCCAGACAAGTAAATCAAAATTTTGTCTCCTTCTTCAAGCCAGACTCGGCCTTTGGAAAGGACAGAACTCAGAGTGATCATAAACAGGAAATCAGGAACCAAGGTGGTGGCAGAAAGTCAACACGAGGGATATGAGAAATCCACAAGCTTTCCTGTCGTGGGACCCAAGGTCTAGTCAGAACTAACTGCCTGGCAACACAAGACCCTCTCTTTCTCCCCCAAAGAGGGAGAGAAAAACATAATAGGAGAAGTTAAGAAAAGCTAAAGTATTACTCCCAAAGATGCTAATACATTAGGCTTGATTCCTTTCTTCAAGATACTTGGACGAACAAATGGTGAAGGAATATAGACAGAAACCACAGAACCTGCCATGAGGCTCCTGAGGCGGGGTGCTGCCTGGATCTGGTCAGTTCTCGCCCTGCTTCCAAGAGAGCACCTTTCTTCCGGGCCAAGGCAGCCCTCTTAACATCTTCTTCAGTGTAGGTAGGCCACTGAATTTCCCCAGACCTCTTCCTGGGGAGTCTAAGAAGTACCACAGTGCACTCCTATTGCAAAAACACACAGATCCTTTAAGTGGTGTAAGTTATTCTCCACTTACAGGTTCCAGCTAAATTGTAAATTCGAGACATTGCTTTAATTCTCCCTCATCTTTAGGAAGCTTTCAGCTGTGCTACAAGCTAAAACAGTGAAGTGAATACGGACTCATATTCCTTTTCTATACTGAAAGCAAGTCAGGATTCACATTTTTTTAAAATACGGGAGTTTCAACTATCTTCCTGGTGGGATGGCAATCACCTCTGAGAAACCCATGACAGGACGGAAATCCTTCGTATCATGGATCTTATTTTGATTTCTGTCTTGAAATTAAGACCACTAGTAAAATCAAAATTCACTGGAAAAGCCCGGGAATCAAACTTAAACCAGTTCACGTTATTTTGGGGCTGGGAAAACTAAGGGGATCACTAAGCAGGCGTGCACCTATGGGTGAATCTCGGGGACGGAAAACCCTGACTTCCGAAGGGAGAAAAGTGATAGCCCTGGTACAAATCCCCCCCAAACTTTGCTTCTAGTCAAATTCTTAAGTGAAAGTGGTTACAAAGTATACAAGATACTAAAATAATCAAGCATGCCTGCAAATATGGATACTCTTTGAAAATTTTAGCTTTGGCGACCATTTAAGTGAGTGGTGGATAAGAGACACCAGGGCAGATCTCGTTGGCCCTATTTTACAAAAACAGAAGTTCAGTGATTTGCCTCATGTCATACAAAGAACAGAGGCTGAACTTAAGCTAGAATGTACCCCATCTGACTCCTACTGTAACAGTCGTCATATGAAGATGGACAAAGGTATAAAGTCGATTTGAAAGAATAACCCCCCTATATCAGTAATAGTTCACACTTATAGATGCCTACTCTATGCCAGAAAGTCTTTGGGGTGCTGCGGATGCATTAACTCATTTATCTTCATAGCAACCACATGAAAGAGGGAATGCTGCTATCTCCCACTTTAAAGATGAGAAAACAGAGACAGGGAGATGTTCAGAAACTCGCCCAAGGTGTCAGGGCTGCATAAACGGTACAGCTAGGAAAATCTGTGCTCTCTGCACAGAAAGGCTAGCACAGGCATTCCCAAATCGATGTTCAGATTATCAGCAGTCCTGGGAATATTAATCCTTTTAAATTTTTTAAATTTAAATTCAATTTAGTTAACATATACTGTATTATTAGTTTCAAGGCTAGAATTTAGTGATTCATCAATTGCATATAACAGCGCTCATTCCATTAAGTCCCCTCCTTAATGCCCATCACCCAGTTACCCCAACCCTCTACCGCCCTCCCCTCCAGCAACCCTCTGTTTGCTTCCTAGAGTTACAGGTCCCTTATGGTTTGCCTCCTTCTCTGTTTCCATCGTATTTTATTAATTTTAACAAAATATCTTCACAGTGAGATCCAAATTACTGATACTTTCAAAATATATATTGAAACTGAAATTTGCTTTCATCAACCTCTGTATTCTTAGTCAAAAGACAAAGTACAGCAATTCCTATGGGTGACACAAATGCCATTTAAAGATCTCCCTTATTGTAAAGAAGTGCTAGGCAGGAAATAGTTTAAACTTTCTGGAAATCCCAACAAGTTATGTGTAAAGACAAGTTTAGGATAACATTTCAGAAGACTCATCCTGCCTACCTTCTTGATTAAACCACCCTATTAAAATAAACAATTTCTGAATGACATCAATTCAGCTCAGACATAAACATTGTCTGAAGTCTTTACGCCCCATCATCACATCACATATTTCCACCATCAGAAACAGATTATACCCCATCACATCACATATTTGAATTGCTATGTGTTTTGTGGGTTTTTTTAATTTTTTTTTAAATTTTTATTTTATTTATTTATTTTTTTATTTCTTGAGATAATGCAAGATCTGCGTCTGGATCCAAAATCACTCCTTCATTCATCACAGCCGTCAACTGGTAGAGCTAAACCTTATCCTGTACAGATTTGAATCTGCTCAGATAATGGAGGAAGTCTGTTTGCTATCATTATTTCAGCAACCATCCATTCAGAAATCTCTGAAAGCCTGGCTTGTCCGGGAACGGCCTTCCATGTTCCGTGCCTTTGAAAATCTTTCAAAAATCGTCAGGTATGAAAAAAATGATCTTAACTCCACATAGAGCTTCTCTGCCAATCCGAGGTCATTCCTCAACTATTGCATGGTCATTACGGAGGGAGCTGTGAGGATGGAAAAGCTCTCTCTACGGCCCTTGGCTCAGAAATCCTAACAGCTACATCCAACATTACCCTGAGACCAGTTTTCAGCTTACACTTTGATAGGATCAATTTCTATTGTCTGTTCTCTTGCCCTTTACCACTTTCTTGCATATAAAAAACATTCATTGATGTACATTAGTAAAACTGGACATCACCACCACAGAATATAACCCCCGATTACCGCACCACTGCCACGACCATTTCGGTCATACCGCGCACCCCACAGTCAGGATGCTGCCCTCAGAGTCTGGGTGATCCCTGAGCGGTTACTTAACCTTTCTGTGCCTTTGTTGTCACCTGCCAAATCAGAATCACAACAGCGTCCATTTCTTAAAGGTATTTTGAGGAAAATGAGATAAAAGATAAAAAGACTTAGAACAATGCCTAGCATATAGGAGGTCATCAAGTAAGAGTTCATAATCATCACTGGATTGATTTAAAAATGAAATACACTTCCTGTATTCACCCACCAGTCCTTCTGGATAGCAACTAGTAAAGCTAGAAAAAAAATGACCAACTGCTGAGGAAATGTCTCAACTTTCTATTCTACAGAGAACAAACCAAACTGTCGAGTGGGATGGCCAATCTGAATTCACCCTGTTTGTCCTCTTCCAGCCTTATCCGTAAATCCTAGCACCGGGCTGGGATACTTCTCCAGGTTGGGTGAGTAAAGGTTAGTTGTTCTGCTCTAGATACACACAGAGCTCTCAAACAGTAGATAGATACATAAATAAAAATCCAAGGCTCCTCTGATATTGATCTTATAGTCTAAAACTCCCATTTTAAAGATGAAGAAACTGGTTTGGAGGCTAAATGCCTTGCTCAAGTTCACATAAATACGTAGGGGCAGAACCAAGGCCAGAAAATGATCACCGTTACCCTAAGCAAGCCGCCAGGCACTCTTCCACATTCATTACAAACATCACCTGATTTAATCCTCATACTAATCCTCTCAAGTAGGTATTATCTCCACTGTCTTAGAGATGCAGAAACCGAGGCTCATCGTCTGTGAATTAACTTCTTCAAAAGCACACAACTGACAAATGATAGAGACAAGATCAAATGCTTCCTGTCTGGTCCGAAAGAATATACACCTGTTTCAGGTTTTCTAGAGCTCGGAGCTAGAATTCTCAGCACTGAGTCTCAACCTGTAGCTTTCAAACTGACTGTACCTCAGTCTCGTCTGAGGAGCTCTAAAAATACAAATTGCTGGGCTCTACCTCAGGAAGGAGAATCAAGAGTCTCTGGGGGTATGGCTTCAAAAATCTCTATTTCTTCAGAGTTGGTCAGGTGATTCCGATGCGTAGCAAGATTTGAGAAACCCTAATCTAAGCAAGATATTTTATGTGCACTTCCAGTGTAAAATGAGAGGGAAATGAGTTACCTAAGGCTGATGGAATGTTCAGAGTAGCTGAATCTGCATGAAGGGTAACACGGTGACCTTCCCCCAAATCCTTCTGTGTCCCACAGACACACGCGCAGCCCCAGCCACATAAACATACGCACATCTACCAAAGCCCTACTTCCATTGATCTTGCCTAAGGAAATCTGCCCCACGGTGAAAACAACAAGCAAGCATCGTTCTTTCCAGCAGTTCCAGAATCTGGGCCATGTTCGAAATGCAGCAGTAAGCTTTCTTTCCACCCTTATCCTTTTTACTGAACACACCCAAGTCTGCACCACGATTTCTTAGTGCTGAGCTTAAAACACGAAGCGGAAGATTGTTCCACTGAGCACTTACCAAGGTGCCCCGTATAGCCTGAATCCCTTCACTGTTACCTCCGAGTCTTGTAAGTAAATACTGTTTGTCAGGAGGGACTGAACGTTGTCAAAGTCCTCTGGTTTCAATTTGGACACAGAGGGGAAACGGTAGTAGTCCTGTTTAACAAGGTCTGCCATGAATTCCTTATCAAACGTCAGTTCATGATTCCCAGCAATCACTATTTTATATTCATATGGCAGGTTTCCTGAAATAAGAAAAAAAAGTACCAATTAGCACGTTCATTTCCCATCACAAAGTACAACAGCCGAGACTGTGTGATTAGCAGACAGTATACCCAAATGAAATAGCTCACACATTCCTTTATATTTCCATGGGAACCAAAATTTATGACTACGCCTTTATGCTAGCAAAAAATGACAATAAACAGGAGAGAGGAAGCTGCTAAGAAGCTTAAAAGCTACTAAGAAGACACTCAGCTTTCTAGTTTCATCTCGCTCTTCGGTGTGCCATAGATCCTACACTGTGATGAATTGTACTTTATAATTATCCAGCAAAAAGCACTTTAATCACGATCCTTAAAAAAGGTCTGGACTTGGTTTGGCCCTCAAAAAATAAGCCAACCAACGGTTCTCAACAACCCAAATGTGCACTTGATTTTCAGTATATCCTTCAAAAGTGTATTTGCAGTCTATCATACGAAAGACACGGCAGAGACTATGGACTCTGAGAAACAAACTGAGGGCTTCAGAGGGGAGGGGGGTGGGGGAATGGGACAGACTGGTGATGGGTAGTAAGGAGGGCATGTATTGCATGGTGCACTGGGTGTTATACGCTACTAATGAATCATCGAACTTTACATCAAAAACCAGGGATGTACTGTATGGTGACTAACAGAATATAATAAAGAAATAGGATTATAAAAAAAAAAAAAAAGACACGGCATAGCCAAGCATTCCACAATGTACGTAAATGAAAGGAACTACATAGTACAATTTCATACTGTAAGCTAAAATTTACCTTGTGGCTTGTGAATAAAAAGAACGTTAATAATAGCGCCCTGATTAGAAGGCTAACTTTCCTCCCATTGGGATGGGAGAAGAAACTGTAAAGCTTAACCCCCTTTTAATATTTATGGTATGGAAATGTGAGTTCTCGGTGTGTGCTTTTTATGCAAAAGTTTCCCGATCAAAATGAGATAATTCTGGGAAGAAGAATGAAAGCTATAAAGGAAAACCCAAACACCAGACTTCTGCATAGATTTATAATGTTTGAATAAAGTACGGATCATACATATTAATAACTCACCGTGATGCTATAAGAACCAAAATCCAAAGGGAGATAGTGCCGGGCAGCTGTCCCCATCCTGAAATTAATGCCCTTTTCTCTTCTTTGTCATTACCCATCCCTCAAGCCTCACTGCAGAGCTGCTGCTCGTTTTATTTCATTTTATTTTAGGGGAGAAAAGGGTGGGGCAATGGTGCCTATAATTCCAGCTTCCTGAGACTCCTGGGTCCAATGCAAAATTAATGTTTCCTGCTATTCCAGGAAGAATGAAAGTTACCACTAGCAGGAAATTGGATACACTTGTTGTAGGAATTGGTCCTTACCAGCAAGCCAGAGTCAATGATTTAATTAATGAAGCTTAGTGGGGAGGAAAATTATATTTTGGGGGGGGCAAGTTTTGCCATAGGTACTTGGACTTCAGCAATGCAGAATGCAGAGACTGCTGTGAAGTCCTCAATCTCAGCAGCGCACTGCAAACATATTTGCTAATATTGATTTTTTTTTTTAAAATTTTAGAGAAAGCACATGTCAGTGGGGGTGGGGGAAAGGCGCAGAGGGAGAGGGATAGAGAATCTTGGGCAGGCTCCATGCTCAGCATGGAGCCCAATGCGGGGCTCGATCTCACGACTCTGAGATCATGACCCGAGCCAAAATCAAGAGCCAGACGCTTAACCAACTGAGCCACCCAGGTGCCCCTGAAATGATTTTTAAGATCACCAGAATATGCTTTGTAATGCTATTTTCTTTAGCTTTCAATTTTTAGGTTTCTATCAGTAATGAAACTGCATATATAGCACATGGTTTAATAGGGAGGCTTAAGAGAGATGAAAGCAGTCAGAAAATAACACCGCAGAAAGCAGAAACTGCAAACATCGAGGCCAAGCGTCAATGGATATCCTTGAGTACTAGTGCACAGCGCTGTGTGACATGCCTTTGACTTCGGCTGTGTGTAAGGCTGTGCTGAAGAGCTCACAGAAAATAGGAAGCCTCTCTCAAATGTATGTTTTTGCAAGTTTATAATGTGCACTAGCATAAGGCAATAAGGAGTGTGACGCATGTTGCAAGCTACTTGGACAGAATGATATTTTGCACAATTCCCTGCACTTAAAACACAGTGGAGAGATGTATTAACAGGCCGTAAATCCCCGACACGGTGCACACTGGAAATTTGTGAGATGCCCCACGACTCTAACCTCATGGCTCCGTGACCCCCTCTGGCCTGATACTGCACCCCCAGACCTGTGCCCCAAAGCCAGAATGGACTGAAACATTTTTCTTGACAATAATCCGTTTCAAGGCAGGTCGGACCTGCATGACTCTTTCAGCAACTCTATTTGTACCAGTCACGCTATAGCTGCCCAGCTCCGTTTTAATCATTCATGATGATGGACTCACTGTAAGCCTTTCTTTATGCGCCACTGCTCTTACAAGAGGGCTTGGCTTCTCGCTTTTTCCATTTTTGAGTTTTGGTTCAGGAACGGCATGGGTGAGACTGAGAAACAAGGCAAAGGAAGTATATTTTCCCCCTTTGAACCATTTTTTTTTTTTTTTAGAGAAAGTGAAACTGCTGCAAAGTAAATCTTCTTCAGGAAGACAGGCCTCTTCGGTGTCTTTTAAATCAAATTTTGGAGACTCAGCATAAAGAAGGAGCCACCAAAATGGAGCGCCGCAGAAACAGTGATGATATTTACACACTGCCAACAAACTCATGCCTTCCTGAGAATCCAACTAGTTTCCAACTTCCACCCTCTGCTACCTATGTTAGGAGATTGTCTGACATATATATATTACATATCTAGGTGTAATTTTATATATACAATTTTATATATAATTTTTTCTGAACTGACCTTTCATCTATAATCTGCCAACCTTTGTTTTATATGAAAAGTGTAAGCAGGGCCACTGACAAATCTGTTACTTGACGGTATTTTTTTTTCCTGAGGCTAGATTAATTTGGAAGGCTCTGCAGTCAAGCTCCAAACTTCTTGATATTCAAATAGCATCATTTAAAAATTGTCAGACAAAGAGGTGCCTGCCTTGATCCATTTTATTCAGATCAGGCCATTGAAGTTGACCTGCCTGAATAAAAAACCCGAGGCTGTATACAGTTATTCTAACATGGAAAAATTTTTGCTTTGAATGACCTAAAGAACTCTAACTAAGCATTCCATCTTTCCCAAGACATGCTATATGTTTTACGAGCGATATACAAGATTATGTTAAGTGGAATGGAGATAAACTTTTGACAAAACGTCAAGTAGTTCTGTATGTTTTTAAAATGCATATTTGGAAAAATACAATATGACAGTACAAATAATGATATATGGCTTCATTTTTCATTTCTGTTTTTCATCTCTACTTTCGTTTTTCTATTTTTACATATAAAATAAGAGGTGATTTAAAGAAAACTATTGAGCAAATAATAATACAGATAATTCACAAGTATGGCAAAGTGATGACTATAGCAAGTCAACGAATGATATGTGGGAAATTAGCCCATCTTCTCATGTTTCTAATAATTGGCCTCTTGATCTCATTCTTCCCACTTTCACGGGCACTTTAATTTTCCAGACATCTATCTTTGATATTTTGGGTCTCTCTCTATTTAATCCTCCTTCTTAGTGAATTTTTATTTATCAAACCCAAGAAAACAAAAACAAGCAGCCGTTGACACACATACACACACAAACACACACACCCCTCCCATACAATCCTAAACCATGCTTATTTTTGAGATGCTTCTTCATTTCACATCTAAACTTTGGGAAAGTAGATTCCAGAAGCTCACAGCTGGTAGGCCAAATACAGCCCACAGATGTATTACAGTTGGCCCTCAATGCTGTTTTGTGTTTTGTTTTGTCTTGTTTTTTAATTGAACTGACATTTAGAAATCAGGAGATGTCATGCAAAAAATTCTGATTTTCTAGCTACTTTTGGAAAATCAGAAGACCAGTCAATACTGACCTTCATCCAGTCGGCCACAGATATTTCCACTCCTTATGACTTCTCATACCTGGCCTACTTACCACCTTTGTGTTGCCTGATGGTCCCCTCTGTTATTAGAATTAGCAACTTAGACACACGTGGTTACTGAGAACTTACCCCCATGCAATCTGGCTTGTGTTTCTATTCTCTTCCCAAAGCTTTCCCAGAATGTCCATAATAACTTCCTAATAGCCAAAGCTCAGACATTTTCTCACTTCTGATCTCCACGGATCATACCGCAGTGCCATCCCAGTCCCTCCAAGTCTCTATCCCCATGACACTGGGTGCTGCACTCCCCGGGTCTCCTCCTCCCTCTGTCGCATTTCCTTTCCTTCCTCTTCTTCCTCAGTCCCCTTTGCCTCCTGTCTCATTCTCCATTGACTCATTACATTCTCCCTCTTTGTCTTTACTTCTATGGATATTAGTTAATATTACCTTAGTGTACGTCTCACACTTCTATTCTCTGTGATTCAATTTTAAACTATTACAATTTAAACGATGGAAGCAGCATAAGGTTAAGAGCAGGGACTCTGCTGCAGGCTTCACCACACATTGGCTGCATGACCTTGGACAGAGTCCTTATGTTCTCTCAAGTGTGTTAGCAAAATGAGGATAATAATTGCACCCACCTCCAAACCTGTGCTCAAGATAAAATGAGATAAAGTTTCTAAAGCACATGCATGGTATGGAGTGAAAAATCAGTGCATGTTAATTATTTGTTTACTCCATTTTTCTTAGTTTTGCTTTTTGCATGTGACTTGCCTCCTCCCTAGACTGTGAAGTCCTCGAAGGCATGGATCATGGCTTGTGGCTTCGTATTTGACCCCAAGTACCTGGTTCCACCCCTTCCAAATGGCAGGCACATGATTACCATTTGCTGAATAAGTGGAAGAATGAATGAACTTTTGCAAGATTTGCCAGGAGCTTTCTTAGGAGAATTACAGGTACTGAGCTTGTCATCGTGGGGTATGACAGTTTAACCACTGTCACACTGTCCTCCAGAGACACATGGTTAGTCAGAATTTACCCAGGTTAAGCCTCTCGAAGAGTCCCATTCTCTGCCCCCAAATTCAGTCTAGCCAAAAAATCTCTAACAAACCATTTTTTAACTGGACTTTCCTCAAATCTAAATGGGGAAAATAATAGCACCACCCCCAAGGATTGGTATACATTCAAGAAGATGCCGCTTGTAAAGAACTTGCACGGCGTCTAACACTTCACGATGACTCGACAGACATTAGCTGTGATGCAATGATTGTTATAATGATTACCCTTTCCAGGTGCCAGCCAAGAAAATACGCGTTGATCCACAAACTGGATCACTCCCTGGTCACTATGGCACAAGGTCACTACTCCCAAGGAAAAACATCTGAGATGGAAAAGAGAACTTCGATTTTCCAGAGGCAGAAGCTGGCATGGTCTAATGTGTCCTTCAAGTTAACAAACGTATTATTAGAGTCATGAAGGCGTCTGGATCTAGAGGGCATGGCTGGTGGGCCAACTGCTTTTGTCAAGATGATTCGAACCTTGCAACCTGCACGCTGATTGCTTTTGTCAAGATGATCCGAACCTTGCAAAATGTGTCTCCTGAACACACCACTTCTTTCCTCCTACTGCTATTCAGTTACCCATCACTTCTAATATTTACCGACTGCCAAAAAATGTGCCAAGATCAGCCTCTCATTCACAAATGAATAGTATAAACCATGATCAATCACATCTCTCGAGAGGGCCGACTCACCTGGAATGTCCCTAACATTTTCCTAGAATCAGGTACTATATGTGATCTCTATATACTCATGGAAGAGTATAGAGAGAGAAATAGAAAGTCTAGAAAAGTTTAAGATCTTCAGTTATGCACATGTCTGATAAACCCACAACAACGTTAGGCAGACAGAGTGAATTGTGTCAAGGTCAGCCTCCCTTCCGTACCAAACTCTGGACATTTAGTGTGTGACTTCAAGCGGCTCCCACGAATCACAACACATGACCCCAGCAGGATCTTCAGAGACAGCCTCATCTGGTGATTTGAAAGTGTGTTCCGTGAGCCTCCCCAGGTCTGGAGCAGGGTGATATGAGGAAAGAGACTGGGCAAAGGCGAGAGACCCATTCCCGTGTTCACCACAGCTGCACTGCTTTCCTTAACTTTACAATTTGGGGAAAGATTTTGTGTGAAGACTTAGCCCTGGCTTAAAAATATTCAACAGAAAAACCTCTGGTTTATCCAATTCCATTTTCCTGATGAAGAAACAGAGTGCCAGACAGGTGCTGCCATTTGCTAAGCAAAATCACGGGCCACGTTGGAAGCACAAATAGGGTAATGGATAGCTCTTCTGCCTCCCACACTAGGTTTCTTTCCGGTGATCCCCAATTTTTAAGAGTCTTACGAAGTTTGGCTCAAGATCTCCCTCTTACGTGAGTCCTCCTCATTCCATTCGTCCATCTGTGGCGATCCTTTTCCCTAGCTCTAGCCAGTGGTGGCCCTTTCTGCTTGTATCACAAAATAGAACTGGCTACGTCATGGATTTCTCCTCCAGGGGTCACGAAGCAGTTTCAGCTTCACACTATGACAACACACATCCTGGCTCAGTTACGGCATTCCCCAAATGCTACTGCAGTTGTGGGTGTAATTTCTTACCCACCAGCTCTCAGAAGAATGTGGGAGCCTACCCAAGGAAGAGAAGGTCATGGCCTTGGGAAGGAGAAGGAAAAAAGCTTCTGTGCCCAACTTTACTCAGGATCCCAGAATTTAAAAACATGTTGGCTATATTATAGGAACGAAGAGGAGACTTTGACAGGGGAATAGTAGTCTAAGATAATAAACCCAAATGCCTACAGAGACCAGAAAGCTAAAGCAAAAATGTAAATTGGACTAGGTGAAAGTAACAGAGGGTGGTGAGGACCAGCACATTTGTGTATCACCATTTAAAAATAAATGTATATAAGCACTGCTCTCACCAAACAAGATTCCTTGAAACTTGCCCCCCCAAGTAAAAGTTAATGTCCCTCAAAGTAAGTATCATAAAACTGTGACCTATTTTTCTGCCACAAATCATTATAAAATGTATTCCTCTAGAAAATATAGGTTCCACTCAAATAAAAATCCAAAGTGAATTCCAGAATAGTCACTTTTCCTGGGAATCTGCGCACCACCTGCGAGAAGATGACCCCTGCCCTATATTCTCCATTCCTCATGAATGGTGAGTATGGGAAATAGGGGTAACCAAAATGGCCACTAGGTCATGGCTAATGCCAAATACTGCCTTCCCTATGCCCCATTTTTTATCAGGGATCTGATGAGCAAGGCTAACTGACTGCTGTATCCTATTTATTTCTGCTAAAACCAAGGGAAACAAAAACCCAGAGTACAATAGTAGCTCTTTGTGAAGAAGAGGATCCCAAGGCAAACATGGTTTGCCAGGTTTCATGGGTAAAAGAAAAGCTAATTATATAAAAGTGACAAATTTCAAGATCTCCAATTTCTCTACCCACTCCCCTCTATACCCTTAAATTATACTTTGAAAATATATAAAGAAACCAAAAATGTGTGGCATGACGCTCATATTAAATAAAGTTCATTATGCAGCCAGAAGAAAACACAGAGATGCTGAGACAAGAGGAGAACCTGCTATAGCTTCCAGCTACCCAGGAAAATCAAACTCACAAAGCACGAGCTTCAGTCCTATTTTCCCTTGCCAGTATGTTAGAAACAAAGCTAATTTACGGAATTAAAAAAGAATAAAACAGATATATAGCCAGACCTATTATCATGGGACTGTTTCTAAACAAAAGAGATACATTACAATTCAATCACATTTCTGAAACCTTCAGCCTGCATGGGGCAGGGCCAGGGGCCTGTTTTAAAACACTGCTCCCTAATGCCAGTGTATAAAAGGACTTTGTTATACCCCCAAGGTGGATAAAAGGCAACAACTTTTTTCTGTTTAAAATTATTATTGTATTTTTAATATCATGACTCCAGCAGAGAGGGAAAATGTTCAAACTCTTGAAGTCTCTATTCCACTGAGAACTAAGAGTAACTTGGGCTTGAAAACTGTTCAAGCAGAAAATTTTGCAGGAGGATGAAAGAAACAAATAATAATACCAGTGGCTAGAAGGACAGAAGAACTACGAGGCTCTGGGATGGACTAAGGAGAGGTGTCATTGACAGTCCTTTCCTGGATTACGGGGGGCTGACAGCTGAGCGGGGCTGAGTTGAGCCTAGAGGCAGGGAGAAGACTGTCAGTTACAAGAGCGCAGAGCCCACCTTTCCCCACTGTTCTCCCAGCATCTAGAAAAATGCTTGGCATTTAGATGGTGCCCACTGCCTACTTGTTAAATGAATGAATGGACCTCTGGCAATCCCTCTCGGCTCCACGGTTTGCACTCACTGCCTGAGCTGCAAAGCCACCAGAAACATTCAGTCAGGGCAAGCTCCGTCTCTGACCTCAGTCTGTCCCCCGTCAGGCTCCATTAATTTTCACAAGTCCTGGCAGCTCTAACGTTAATACTCACACTTGCTGATGGAGCCACACAGCGGGTTCAGACTGCTACCTTCTCCTCTGAAACTCATGCATTAGGGTTTCTTCCATGCTTGCAATGGGAAACCAAGTCTAAGAAATATTAAACACAGAAAACTATATTACAATAATATCAGGGCTGAGCCGGAAACCCAGGAGAATGTAAGGAATGCTGAGTGAAAGCCCGGTGGTCCAACTGCAGGAATTAGGGCTAGTGTAAAAAGCCACAGCTGAAACTCTCCCTCCTCTTCTTCAGCCTCCTCCAGAAAGAGTCCCAAGGTACCAGAAGATGCTGTAAGCCTTAGTGCATACAAAGGAGACAAAGTCCATCCCCCGCCCAGGAAAGCAGACCCCTTCTGGACCTGAATGGTCACCAATATATGGCACTGAGAAGCATAAACCATGAGCAAGCAGGCTGAGCACCCATACTTACTAAAGACATAAAAACAGCTCAGAGATTTGATTGTGGCTCAGCAGCAACGTGTTTGCATGCGTTTCCTATCTCAACCATCAGCTTAATCCACCATAATTTTTTGTGATTTAAACCCACATTCAGGCACACACACTCATTCGCCCTCACACGTGTTAAAAGACAACTACAATCTCATAAAAACAAATGACAGTATCCTCTTTGTCTCCCAACTGAGTATCTCTAAGTTGGCACCCAGACCAACATGGCACGTTCAAGGTTCATGAAGATGTGGTGGTGAAGTGTGCACAAATCCAGCTCCAATTATATGTGAGTATTACCATCTAGCGGGACAGCTGGAGTCACGGGGAGCTTCTTCACTTTATTTTATCCAATCTCTCACTGATGAATGCAGGCCTTAGCTTGTTGAGAAAGATTTATACCCCATACAACAAATTCCATCTGAACACTCAGAATATCTCCTTTAAGACCCTTTCATCTACCCCTCAAGCTTCAGAAAACTGGATCCAAATCAGGGTTCCACTGGACAGTCACAAGAAAACTGGTCAAGACACTGTCAATCTCATCTCAAACAGCTGTGTGCATGTTTCTAGCATTCAAATGTCCTGGAAGGTAGGGATCTACAGCATGATGGAAAGATCATGAGCTGTGGAGTCAGACCGATTTGGGACCATGTTTCCAGTTCTGTCACTTATTATCTCTGAAACTCACACTCAAAACATGCTCTTTTTTTTTTTTTTTAAGATTTTAATTTATTTATTTGACAGAGATAGAGACAGCCAGCTAGAGAGGGAACACAAGCAGGGGGAGTGGGAGAGGAAGAAGCAGACTCCTAGCGGAGGAGCCTGATGTGGGGCTCGATCCCAGAACGCTGGGATCACGCCCTGAGCCGAAAGCAGACACTTAACGACTGAGCCACTCAGGCGCCCCTCAAAACGTGCTCTTTATCCTCCATATTACTCCTCAGAAAAATGAGGATAACTGTACAACCTACATGACCCAGCAGATGTGCAGACCGAGTGAGATAAGGAAAGGACCTAATACGAACCTGACACACAAACGATAATTATTATCGTCATCATTTCACCCTGTCTTCTGCTGGGCATTGTAACCTCATTCAGGATAAGGGGACCATCTCCTACTTCTTACCACCTTAAAAGAGTATTCCATAAATATCTTCAATAAACTAGTAGTGTTGACTGACAAAATCTACGGTGAGCTGAAGAATATTGTTGTTTTTTCCCCCACAAAGCCTTTAAAAACCAACTGAGAAAAGGTGCTCCTCCCAGCATTAATTGTAAAAGAGTGGCAATTATTCTATTGAATAATTAGAAGATCAAATGCAAACCCTATGTTTACATTTTCAGACATAAATGTGATGAAAATCAAATTAACACTGGCATAAAGACCATATTCTTTAGAAGAACACTTTTAGAGAATTTTAGATTCCCTCTCCACTGTAACCCTTCAAATAGTAACAAAAAAAATCTTTTTTCTAATAAATACTATTATTTTTGCCTGTTAAAGTAATGTTTGGCCAGATGCATGTAGGATTTCAGTGTGCAGTGATTCCAGGGGCAGGTCCACAGAAGCCAGAACAGAGGGTTGACAGTGGAAATAAAATCTCTGCCTTAACAGCGCCACTGGGGCTAGATGAAAATGGTCTTCTAGAACTTGATTAAAACTAAATTGAAAAAGAACATATTTGGCTAATATTACATTAGACTAAAATATAGAAATGAACCCTAATACTCTTGAAATCTAATAAGAAAAAGCCATCTCAATTTCCAAACTTTCAAAAGCATCTTCTTTAAATGCATCACAGATCAATTTACATGGTACTTTTGCCAATAAGCAAAACCAAATCACAGGTTCCAATTGGCTTATATTGGAAAGTATGAGAGCAAATGCTAGAAAATGCAATTACTGCAAACAAACTCCATTTTCTCTCCTCTGAAGGGAATTTCAGAGAATATTTTATTGCCATCAAATAATATTTCTGAAGGCATCAATACACAATTCTATTTTCTTTTCCGAGTCCCTTCTCACTGGATAATCTAATCCACTCTACAGAATAACTTGAAATTTAGAGAAGAGCCCACGAAAGGGGATATTACCTTGCACACACATCCTATGTCAATTTTAATAATTTGCAATCTGGACAGGACGCTGCACAAAGCAAAATTTAAGATCCAATAAAATTGACTTTTCCTATTTTATAATTCAAAGTTTTAATGAAGCATTTCAAGGATAAAATTTTAAAAGAAATCTCTCGGGGAAGGTTATTTTGATCAAGAGCGACAGCAATGAGATGAAGAAATTGGAGACCATGTTCATTTCCTCTTCCGTTTCTGTTTTTCCTCCCACCCTTCAACTGGCAAAATTTTCTATTAATAAGAATTCCAGATAATCAGGAGCTACAAAGTAGACTTCCTGGGGGTTATGAAATCATGAAGTCTCCCAGTGAGAAGGTTTGGTTTTGTTGAAACACCAGTTCCAAAAATCTCTGAAATCTTTCCTTAGGAACAGTTTTGCGGTCTCATGCCACAAGCCTCCCCTCTGGGACAAAGTTGTACAAAGTTGTACAATTCCTTAGGAAGACACCGTTTTTGGAAAGTCTATTATGGCCCTTGGGGTCCAAGGTTCCAGGACGTGGAGCTGGAGGTCCATATCTGTTTCCCATTTTTATTCCTTTCCCATATGCCATGGTCTGAATGTTTATGTCCCCCCCCCCCAATTCATATGTTGAAATCCTAATCCCCAGTGTGATTGTATTTGGAAGTGGGACCTTTGGCAGGTGACTGGTCATGAGCATGGAGCCCCCATGAATGGGATTAGTGCCCTTAATAATGAGACCCTCCAGAACTCTCTAGCTTCTTCCACCACATGAAAACAGAGCAGGAGGACACTATCTGTGAACCAGCAAGAGGGCTCTCACCAGAACTTGACTGTGCTGCTGCCTTGAGCTTAGACTTTTCAGCCTTCCAAACTGGGAGAAATAAATTTCTGTTGTGTACAAGCCATCCAGTCTGTGGTACTTTGTTATAGCAATCCGAGTGAAGTAAGACATCATAGTTTTCTAGTTTCTAGAGATCTAGCCCTCGACATCTTAAATCTACAGTTCAGGACAAATCCACACTGGTCTTCCTAAGTCCATGGTTTCTCAGAAACAGTGTGCTTAAAGCATATGGTGTTCTTTACAGCTCTCCTTAAATAATTCAATTAAATATGTTAAGGAGTCCAGGTAATCACGGCACAGTTGGAGAGCGTTCTCATCTGCTGAACGCTGTTCCCAGCAAGACAATAAAATGAAAAAAGGGCAGAGGTGGTCAAATGTTCTGAACATTTGAAGTCAGGTGAACACATACTACTTCAGCCTTCAATTTTCCATTAAAAGTACATGTCCATTTTTCTCCCCATATCATACACACCCAGGCCCTCTGACAAAGTGTGGATTTCCCCTTCCTTTAGGTTTGCATCCTTTATGAGCTGAATTATATCCCTCAAAATCCATACGATGAAACCCACACTCTCATTACCTCAAGCATGTGACTGTATTTGAAGATAGAGCCTCTAAAAAGGTGAATAAATTAAAATGAGGCCATAAGGATGGGCCTTACTCTGATCTGACTGTTCTCCTTATAAGAAGAAAAAAATAGGGATGCCTAGGTGGCTCAGTCAGTTAAGCATCTGCTCAGGTCATGATCCCAAGGTTGTGGGATCAAGTCCCACATGGGCTCCCTCCTCAGAGGAGAGCCTGCTTCTTCCTCTGTCTGTTGCTCACCCTGCTTTGCACTGTCTCTCTTTCTCTCTCTCTCTGACAAATAAATAAATAAAATCTTAAAAGAAGAAGAAGAAGAAGAAGAAGAAGAAGAAGAAGAAGAGGGGGAGGGGGAGGGGGAGGAGGAGGAGGAGGAGGAGGAGGAAATGGACCAGGAATGTGCTCCCACGTGAAAAGCCACAGGAAGAAGTTGGCCATCTACCAGCCTCCTAACCTACTGACAACTTGATCTTGGACTACTAGCCTCCAGAACTGATAGAAAATAAATTCTGTTGTTTAAACGGCCCCCAGTCGGTGGTTTTTTGTTATGGCACCCCTATGAAACTAATACATCTTTCTATAAGGAAGACTTTGCTTAATTCATCCTACATACTAAACCTGAGGTGATCTTATCAGAATACAAATCCAATCATATATTCCTTCCATACACTTACACACTCACCCACTTGAAAATCCTCCCAGACTCCCTATTACTGCCTACAGACCAGAGGCCAAACTCCCTGTGTGATGTGTATAACTCTCTGTCATCTGGCCCCTTCAGCCACTCCTCCACTCATACGTTGGGCTCTGAGCTTGCCAACTGTTTGCAGCTCATAGAATGAGAATGTGTCCACAGGGCTCTTTCTCCCACTTGACCATGGACTTCAGGAGGATCAGACTGTAATTTACTCATCTTTGCACGCTCAGTAGATTTCAATAATTACTTATCAAACAAATGAATGAGTGAATGAAGAAATGATTTTATCCTGGCTAAAAATGATGTGGATATGAGTAGTTAGTACCTATTTCTCTTTTACTCTCAGATGGCCCCAATTGTATACATCATGAAGTATACTATTCATTTGCAATTGAGAAACTAAATCTAGTTGTAAAAATCTGTTATAAGGAAACTTTTTTGTTGTCGTTGGGGAAGGGAAAGAGATTGGCCTGCACATAGTAAGGACTCAATTTTGTTGAATGAGCGAACAAATGGATGAATAAATGAAAGAATGAACTATACAGATCATACAAATAATGTGTTTCAATTCCAGGGAATTACTACTGTTGCATGGTTAACATTACTCATTTAAAGATTTTTCCAACCTTTGTTCCCAGGATTGGGCAGCTCAGAGGAGATAATCAATAGTGGAGTTAATGGAATAGCCATTCATTATTTGGGGAAGGTGTCTGTATTTCTTCTTCACTGTATCTGTTCATCTGAAAGTTCTTACCCGTAGGCCTCTCAGGCAAATCGCTGCTGTTTTGACAGCTGGCTTTCCTGAGGCCACGGTTTACAAATAAGCCTACTGCCTGGGCCAAACAGGACATGTGTGCGCATCTTCTCAGGACCCCAAGTCACTGGGTCACATGAAAGAATCCGTGCTAACATACTTGCAGGGCTGGCTTTTTCCCTTTGCTTCCTACAGAAAAATCAAGAGGCAGCAGGGTGCTCCTGACCTCTTCTCCTCTTAATTCCAGGCTCACTGAAATTCTGACCTACAAGAGTCCTCAGAGATCAGAACCATTCCTTCTTTGGAATGGGAACCTAAGACCCAGCAAGGCTAACTGACTCCTCCAAGGTCGCCCAATGAGTTAACTGCAAGGTGGACCTCCTTATCTTGCCGATCCCTTTCTACCATATTATACAATGACAAGAGTCAGAGATAGTCTAAATGATTTGCTTTACAGATCAGGAAATTTAGGTTCAGAGAAACTGAAGCATTTCTGAGGACGGTGCCTACCATCATGAATCCGGACTCCTAAAATCAACCTGCCACTACCCACAAGTGCCATCCAGTAACCTCTGGGCATATGGCCACTAATTTCTTCATATCTCAGAGATACACAGGACTGCTCAAAGTTCACTTCAGAATAATCTTTCTTGTTCTTTTTTAAGCCTCTACTATTATAGTTTAAGACCATTTCTTTCATTTCACCCAGGGAAGGAATATGTTTAGCAATCTTAACTGTGAGTTTAAATCAGAGAGCAACTTAAGACAATAAAAATGATCTCTCTGGACCCCGCCAACATCCTTCCGAATTTTTCTTCTGTTTCTGACACTATGACTGAGGCACCTTTGCTGAAACCCAGTGGTAAAGATCTTCCATGAGGCTAGCATCCAATTTTTACTTATTTTTTTTTTCCATCAGAAGCTAAGGGACTGTATTTGCTTACTCTCAGCCAATATGGTATGCCTTTTTCCTATCAAATACCAAGATGGTTTCTCAAAGTTCCGAGAAAAAGATTTTCTAGACTGCTATCTTCTTATAATACATAGGCTCCTCTCACCCACGGTACTCATTTCTGCATGTCTCTGAAATACTAGCATTTTTCACTAGGATTATTCTCCTCCGAGTGGGAGGTAAAGCCAGTAGCATTGATTCTTATATGCTGAAAGTGGAGGTGAAACTTTTTTTGAAAAAGACTATTTTTATTAATTTTTTAAAAAAAATGAATTCTCTGAAGTATTTTAGCCAGAAACTGGAGATCAGATACAAGAGCAGGAAAAGAAGGTCTTTTTGCAGGTTCTAACATAATTCTCCACAACCGAGAACACCAACCACTTCTATTCAAACCCCTCCACAGCCTGTAAAGTTGATTCCTTAGTAGGAAGGTCTGGCCAAATTTCAGTTCTTCGGGTTCAACTGTTCTTACTTTTTAATTCTGTCATGTGGCGCTCAACTGCACATTCTCAGATTCACCCACTTTGTAGCTTCCTTTTCCTTTTAGCTCATTTAAAAAGCTGATTTCAAAATTCTTGCAAAGTCAGGTCTCAACCTAATTTCCTAATCCAGCAGCCTTGAGGAAAAGAAATCCTATTAGATCCCATTAAATCTCATTAAATCCCTGACCCTCTCAAAAATCAGGATGAGATTTGAGAATGCCTATGGAATGATCACAGTCTTTCTGCAACAGTCACACTATTCCCCCAGATTGCTGGGTACGACAGCATGCTTGGTATGGGCTAGGGATATAAGGATGCACGAAACAGAAAAGGGTCTCTTATGGAGCCCCTCATGGAGCTGATACTCAGCTGGGAGCAACAGACGATAAAGAGGTAAATACCTACTAATACAACTTAGGTTTTGATAAGTGCTAGGCAAGGAATTAGCAGGTGCTATGAAAGACAGTAACAGAGGACATCTACCGAGATAAAGCAATCAAGGAAGGGGTCTTTGAGGGGGATCAGTCAACATTTTCAGTCTCCCCAGAGCTTTATCAATAATCAGTTAGGAAACAGACTTTCCTAATCATGTGCAACATAACGTAAGGGGGCATGAAGCCCACCTGTGCATGTGTGAGCACGCGTGCACACACACACACACACGCACACACACACACATGAGATGTTTAGAACAGTATATGGAACACACGGTTCCTCTAAAATCTCAGTTTTCATGAGAACACTCAAATGCTGCCGTCCTCTCTTACTGATTAGCTGAAAATTAACTAAAGAATATTTTTTCAAAACCTACTCTTGTGACTGAAAATCTAAAATGTGTTTATTCAACTTCGTGCCTCAGTAAGACAAACATAGTAAGGGTCTCATGTTGAAGCAACTGTGCAGGAAGTAGAAAATGTGCAAGATTGGACCGAATGTGTACATACTCTGTTCATATATTCATCCCCCTCCTCCCCACCCCCACCCCCATCCCCAGGGAAGCCATGTGCTCAAGAAAAGTGGGCCTGTTCTTAGACCCAGGTGAACCGATACTGACTAACTGTAATTTGATTTCCCTTGCCAGTGACTGGTTTAAAGAGGTGCATGCATGTCTCCCAGTCCTAGTCAATGAGACGTGAGGGGCAGGCTACTGAAGGACTTCTGGGACACGGTCACAATCTAGACAAAGAAGGAACAGCCCCTCTTCCCACTGAACCTCATGCTACGCCCTCACGCTCTGCCTGAACTTCAACACTCTCCAACCTCTGTGGCAAGGCTAATAACATATGAGAACAGGAGAAAGGGATGCTGAAAGAACCCGGGCCCCGGAATTACCAGATCCTGAAAATCCTTTACTCCCAGCCTTCTTGTTATATGCGATAATAAGTCCCTTGCCGTTTAAGCTATTTTGTTTCTTGCAGCCAAAAGCCTCCTGATTTAACTCACTATGTTTATACTTCCACATGCTTAATTAATAGTGTTTCCCCCAAATGCTGCTATTTGCATACCTTCCTCTCCTCCTTACAATATAGCCTGGTAAGATCCTGATTTGCGATTGGCACAGATATGCAGAGTCCCTGTAAACAAATCAAAAGATGATGATAATTATGAGGCCTAGAACCAACACATACAACACTTACCCTTTGCTGGGCACCATCCTAAAAAACTATATATATATTAACCTACTTAATCCTTGCATGAAACATATGAAGTAAGAATGATTATCCCCTTTCACAGATGAAGTAACTAAAATACACAGAAGTCATGGTAGAAAAGAATGGCCTATTGTTAAGGGGGATGAGAGCTTGTAGAATAATATCCCTGAACTTGACAACTGATATTGTCATAAGTAAGAACAGTGGTCATGAACTGGAAAAGCCACAGAAGAGCTCATTAAAGTTCCAATTATTTAGATACACCAGTAGAAAATCTGATTCCATAGGTCTAAGCTAGATTTCAAGAATCTCAATTTTTAACTATCCACCTGGGACATTCTGATAAGCAGTCTGTTTGAGAAGACATGAACTTGAATTAGGGAAAACTGAGCGGCTCAAGACTTGGGGGACATACCAGGATAAACTCCTTTTCAAATAAGTAGGCAAAAAGTTTCAAAAGTTAATTCCCCTCGGAAGGGTTAGATAACCTTAATTCTGTATAGGTTAGAATCATAAACCAAAGTTAATTTGTTTCCTAAATCCTATAGGATACAACAGTTGCATGTGTCTTCTTGTCTTCCTGACTGCCTGATTCATATACTGACCCCAACTTGCCCCACAGATATGCCAAGAACCTCCACAAGACATGGAACAGCTTACAATGTGAAGGAAACTTAAAAATCCCACCAAGCCAACGTCACAGTCATTTCAGGAACTTTCCAATAGAGATACTTGAAAGTCTGGATTGGCCTTTAAGAGTTAAAATAAAGCAGGCATACACTTCACCATGACAATTTTCTGTCTACCTTAGTCAAAGAGCATGAATATGACCAAAGATGAATGACACCAAACCAGGAGCCTCGCCATCCTACAACATGGCAGACATTGCTAATCAATCCTAACATCTTTCCCACTGAGTCTGGATGTGGCAGGAAGATCCTTCTTAACAAAGTGCTTCAGCGCTGAAACTCCTTAAAAACATGAATAAAAATTAAGCCCTCTCACTAACAGATAAAAAAAAAGTGAAAATATTTTGCCTTCATTTCCCAGACACTTCTGGTGCATCCAAATCTTGCTATTATTATTTCTACAGCTCATCATCTCTTGTTCATAAAGAACACTTGGATAAATGTTTGCTGAATTTAATTTAGCTTTTTTCTACGACTTTGGTCAAAGGATTTAGCATTTCCCTAACAGGAATATTAAACCCAGCAGAGTCCATGAAACACTGGAACCAAAACAGTTAATTAGCAAGTCACCAAGACTGGAGCAAGAAGCAGGAGGCACAGCTTAGAAAGCTGCCCATTTTTCTTGTAATAAAGAAAATAAAGACAGTAATTCTAAGAACATTTATTAACCCCCCAGTATGGGTAATTGCCATCAGACATGGGTCTGTCAGTCTTGCATTAATATAAGCTACTGCATCTTGGTTTTCAATGGCACAGTAATGCCCATGATACTGCAGATAAGTGCTAACGCTGGAGTTTTGAGAACCAAGCCCTGTGTCCAGCAAATGCTTTTAAAAGATTTCACTCTCAATGGTTGCTTGCCCAGAGAAATTCATTTTATGTTTAAAAAAAAAAGCAAGAAAGAAAACAAGGAGGCATTCAATTGAGCAAGCATTTTCTTAACTCATTTTAAGATAATCTCTTGCGTTCACCAACAATTTCTCCAATGGGTGGAACCACAGAAAGAGACTTTGTATGGTTTGGCTGTATGCTCCATTCTATATTGGTGTATGACCTAAAATAATGGAATGGTGATAAAACAAAAAAAGAAAGGCTTTATAATAGTCAGGACACGCCAACCAATTTTAAATTGAATTACACAGCCTGCTAATCTTTATGATGGGATAAAATTTCTTTCAACATTATGCATTATACTAAAATTTGCAGCGCTTCCCCCTCCCCACTTCTTGAGCGGAGAGCCCCCCACGCACACCTCCTGCTGACTGGAAAGGCAGGGCACGGCTTGTGCAAGATTTCATTTTTATAGCTATTGTTAGTTGGCGTGCATCTATATTTCACACCGGGGTATACCCAAACAGTATTATGAACCCTGGACATATTTTCCTAATATCCACAAGCACACATTTTTAAAAAAGTGTAGATTCAAACGTATACAGATACGAAGAAAGAGATTTCTAAAACCAACGATGTTGAGGAGCTTTGTGAAATGTTATAAAAGGATGTAGAGAACATTGTTCACACTGCGTATTTGATGGAGAAGGCAGACAGCAGAAACTCTGAACTATCTAAGTCTGGAAGTGGGAGTAGACCCACTGAAGGATGAGCCTGTCTGGGCTGCGTTCGTGCTCATTTGGTGTGCTTTTCTCTCTCTAGGTGACGGAGCAGGGTACTAATGTGAGGGGAAAGGGCTGGTTCCAAAAGTTCAACCCTTCTAACCCTGATGAAGAGAATTAAGAGAGGCCAGCAAGAACTGCTTGCACAAGTTTCCCGATCCTCTTTCTTCCCGTCCAGGGAAAGGAAGTTTCAAATTTAGCTTACTAAAAACCATGTATAAAATATTCCTAGGAGACACCACCCTTCTTAGAACTTAAGATCCTCCCTTACGTTCCCAGTAACTTAAGACTATGGAATCTTACTCTGTGAAGCATTTTGGCTTACCAAAATAAAAATGAAAGACAACCATAAACACAGACTTGTGAAAATTTCATGTTCCCTATCACTGAGTTCTACCTATGACTTTAAAAAAAAAAAAAATCTTTGCAAGGTGGGCAGAGGCCATAGGTAAGAATAAAAACTTAGATCTAGGAAGTACTAATAGAGTATCTGGAAAATTATGAGCTATAGAACAACTACTAGAAACTACTCATAGTTTCTGTTTTAGATTTTTCTAGAAATCCCAGACATTCTTTTAACGGACACTCACCAGTCCCGCTGAGACACACACTAGCTCCTGCCCACAACGCACTGACTAATGACAGTCAGTTATCCCTGGGGACCCCTATGCCCTTCTTCTCCCTTGTGCAGCATCCCAGAGCCACCTGCATTTTCCTCCAACTCGTTTATGCCAGCTGTACTTTTTACCGTAATTACCTCATGTAATTATATATTACTTAAAATGATGAAATAGGAACGTTAAAGGACTACACAAATTTGCAGTTGTACAAGGAGTAAAGGACAGTACTTTAAAAAGTGAGGGGAAAAGAATCATAAAAATCTAGAAATATTCTGCACTCAGATTGCTTTGCAAGGATCTTTACATTCTTCCTCGCCAATAAATAAACTAAAATGGAAAACTTGATAAAGACGATAAATGTGAGATGAAGATAAGGAGTTATATGTGAGATCTGCCCAAGAAAGGCAGTGTTGATCTCTAACCACTGAGTTTGTATCCAAAGGAAAGGCTTCAGCGCGACCTCAGAAGACCAGCCCCCACATGTGCATCTGTGTGCTTCAAGTTCAAGTAAAAATATTTGGCTACATGATTATCATCATTACGGTTTCCTGCTTTAGCTGACTTTTTGACTAGCTGTACACGTTCCAGTCCCTGGCACGCTGGGTAGGAGGGCTCTCCCCAGAGTCGGGCTGCACAGGCACGCATGCATGAAGGTAGACGTTATGCCTTTCGCCACCCCTAACCCTCGCGTGGCCTTCTCAAAGAACAAAACATCCAGGAGCAAAAGCTGTATCGGCCCTGCAAACATGCAGACACACATGTATTTATGGTTTCTACCTATTTTGATAGGAGAATCACAAGTTTCCTCATTTCCATAGTGCTAAACATACAAGTTTAAAGATGCATTTGTCAATTCATACACTAGTCATTTTTTGGCTTTGTGGCTCCATTGCTTTCTGAATCCGGGCTTTCCGTGAAGAAAGGAGTCATAAAGTGAACGATGTGAAACTATGCAATGAAAACAGTGAAAATATCAGTTTGTTTTCCTAAGTCAAGAAACTCATAACTGATGGCTTCCAACATAGGACTAACTACACACAGTTCTCATCCTTCATAACCACCACCACTGAGACTATGCCATATGCCCTTGCTTGATGAGTCCCCCTCCAAAGTCAGGGGAAAAATACACAGGGCTTTGATACACCACGGGCACTCAATCACAATCAGCTTTGTAATATGAAATTGTTTAGAGTCAGTAAGTTAAGAACTAGACAACCTCATTCTCCACATTTTGCAGAGGAATCAAAGCTCAGAGGTTGTCTAGTTTATAGTCAGATGTCCTCACAGGGCAGTTTAGTCTCCTCAAAAAAGAAAGAAAGCTTATCTCCCAACCTTATTTTCATACAAAGGAGAAGACTTCAATGTAGAGAATAAATGAGATTCATATAAGTGTCAGGGAGAAGGGAGATAATACAGTTTAATTGTACAACTCTACTCTGAAAGAAGAAAAGAAATGTGCTGTTTCCTCCCTGTTCCTGAAATTTCAATAGAATTTAAAAAACGAGTTTGGGGGAAAGTTTGTGTCAGTTTCATAATGCACACAAAACTTGCTGTAATAACATCTAAATCGAGTAGATCAATAATGCATGTTATAGTTAGCTGCTTAATTATTCATTTTGGATATACCGAATAGGGTTTTAAAACAAACTCCAGATGTGAAGAGAGCTAGGAAATACAGACAGTATAATAAAAAATAAAAGTCATTTTTTTCCCCCAATGTGATTCTTTCCTGGAACATTGTAAAAATCTCCTCTAATTTTCAAAATTAGAAAGAGACACTTTGATTAAACTTTATATAAATGTTTTGACAATTATGTGTGTTTTACAGACTATCACAAGTACTAAAATCAAATGTCCTATATATCCCATTTCAAAATACGTACGTAAAAATGGCATATATCACAATATCAAAAGATCACAACATGACAAATGCGAGTAAATACTAGCAAAAGAGCATTAATCAAAGATATGTAATAAAAGAAAGCAAACGAAAAGAATTTTCATTTGGGAGACAAATCAAAATAATAGAAGACTACTTGAAGGTTGCCTTATATGGTTGAAAAAGTTGTTAACTGCACAAGGGCAGTAGCCAAAGAGGTGAGTGAGAGCTGTGTGCCGTTCAACACACATGTATTCATCAGGTCCAGGGGTCATCTCTATACACTTGGTACAAAAGCACCTTATGAACAAACAGCAGCCCTAATCAGGAACAACACTGGAGAAATGGAAAGATTTCTAAGTGAAAGTGAAAAACTCCTTCTATTTCCTTCCCTAAGTAATAAAATAGAAAAATAACAATAAGAATAAACAAGCAAACAACAACAACAAAAAAAAACAAGTGCAGAGATCCGTGAGTTTCAAAATGAACCCCCATTTTAGGCTAAAATATGAATGCCTACTAACCAACTGTCTTTGAAGGATTCCTTCAACCCACAGCTCTGGAATGTGCCTTCAAATTTCCACAAGGACTAACTCAGCCAGGCCAGAAACACAGGGAGAATCTGAGTGTGCAAGTTTTTAACACGAGGTTACTAAGACTCTTTTGATCTCATTACTTAGCACGTTCTGCCCAGCCGTCTAGTGGCCTTCAACCAAACAAATCTAGTTTTTTGAGTTCATTGTGTCTCCGACATTTCTGAAACTTGAAATGAGATTCAATATAAGAAGTATAAAAATGTGAATCGACAAATGATTAACCAACTGGTGCTACCTACTGGTGTGAGAAGTGCTGTCTACACATGAATGGTCCTTCTGGTACTTCACCTTGGACTCCACTTCCTGCTCCCTAGGCTAGTGGCCTGCCCCACGTGCAGGAATAGCTGTACTGAATTACATGGGCCATGCTATAATTATGTTCTCTTCTCTTTCATCTTCCTTGCACGACTCCAAGTGAACATGTGTAGGGTGAGCTAATGATTTGCTGCGTATCTCTGATGAGTACTATATTATTTGCATCATAATATTTTCATTTCTTCCCCCTGCACATAATGCCACGTTGACAGCAAGGTCAGTTAAGTTACTATAAGGGATTTTTAATGAAAACAATTATAAATTTAAAATAACTGTGTTTAAAGCACTTAACAGTCACTAGGGTCAAGTGATTACAGCAGTTACAAGACCCATGGGACATGTTCACACCAAAACAAAGTGAATAAATTACCTCAGCTGGCGCATGTAATCACTAAGTGACCACAGGGGTCAGGCAGAGTGGAACCCTGAAGACTTTCACGCAAAACCAATAATGAAAATTTATCAGTCAAAAGGGGGAGAGGGGGTTGGGGAAACGTCAAGAATTAGTGCGTGCAGCGACAGACTAGAAGCACAACTGACTCTCCATGCCCCTTGAAGGGCCAGGAAAATGACATTTGAAAACCCAGGGGACAGCTGGAAAAAAGATTCCAGGAAACAATATGCAGGCAGGCTGGGAGGAGGTGGGAGAGCTAAAATGCGAGTGATCTATGAAGTATCAGCAAGTTCAAAACCATACGGAGGGCTACTTTGGTCTCAGGATGACTGTCCTTATCCAGAAACCTGTGCTGGGGTCTGGAAATGTATTCAGAGGCTGCACAGTGAGGGTTGTGATGTTAATGAAACGATCATCTCTAACGTCTACATGGCACTTCATATCTTCTGTGTTGCAGAGAAGAGGTGGCTGAGGCTCAGGGAAGCAATGCATTTTGTTCATGGAAGTGTAACTACGAAGTGAAGAAAATCAAACATTTCTTAAGGACTCCCTATTTGCTGAAGATTCCACTGGAGTGTGCACCCAGGAGGCTCATAATTGAAGGTGGAGACCAGAAGTCCTAAAAGTAATGTGTGCTTATGGTCTGAACACAGTGTGGAAAGGAAGAAGGGATAAACACCACCTGGGAAGGCAGGGCCAGTTTCAGAACAGAAGTAACTTTGAATTGGGCCTTAAAGAATGAACGAGAGCTCACAGAAGAAAGGAACAAGACTGGCAGGATCAAAAGGAACAAAGATTCAGTTATTTAGCAAAAGTGTATTGAGTGCTTACTACACATCCAGCACTGTGCTTGCAACCCCATCAATGACAGGGAGCAAGAGAGACATGTCCGCTGCTCTCATGGAGCTTGCTTTCATTCCTCGATCTGTTCACTAATGCACATATTCTGAGCAGCTCTTACGTGTCAGTAAGTGTTGTAGGTATAGAGAACATAGTGGTAAACAAGACAGTCACAGACCCTCATGGAGCTTGCCCTCATTGGAGGAAGAACAAGAAATAAGACCTACAGGGGCGCCTGGGTGGCACAGCGGTTAAGCGCCTGTCTTCGGCTCAGGGCGTGATCCCGGCGTTCTGGGATCGAGCCCCACGTCAGGCTCCTCCGCTATGAGCCTGCTTCTTCCTCTCCCACTCCCCCTGCTTGTGTTCCCTCTCTCGCTGGCTGTCTCTCTGTCAAATAAATAAATAAAATCTTTAAAAAAAAAAAAAAAGAAAAAGAAATAAGACCTACAAATAGGAAAAGTAAGATCTTACCAAGGAGGTGGCATTTGAACAGAGACCCACAGACCAAAGAAACTGTTAAGTACAAAGGTTCAAGATGGAAACACCATGGACCAGAATGCAGCTGTGGTCAGAGGACAGGGAGCAGGGAGAAAATGATAAGACAGAAGCCCAAAGGGCTAAGGAGAGGATGGAGAGAAGTATGATGGAGAGTGAGGCTGGAGAGACAGATTAGACCAGTTCATGAAGAGCCTTGAATGTCACGATGGACTTTATCCCATCAGTTAACGGTTCCTAAAACACATCCTACAAAATATCAGTCTGGTGGGAGACCTCATGGGAAGAGGGCTTGGTGCTTCCATCTCCGCATCTGTAAAAACGGTCATAAGAACATCAACCAGCTTGAGGACTGTGAAGACTAAATGAGTTAATTCTTGTAAAGGGTCTGGCAATGGTGAGCGCTCAGTAAATGTTATTATTCATATATGATTCCAAGAAGGAAGAATGGCAGACTGAGCCTTGGCAGTTTCTTCAGCACAGTAGAGGGCCGGAAGACAGTTCAGGTGCCTGAGTTAACGGTGATGTAAACCGGAAGGGGAATTCAGGAGAATGAGCAGTCTTTGGAGGAGACATTAACTCAGTCTGAGATACACTGGTTTTGAGACACCTTGCGTACCTTCTACAATCAATGGCAAAATACCTAGTCACCGGTTAGATACAAGGATCTGGAGAGAGACAGATTCAGGTAAAATCAGTACTCCATTCCATAAACAAAATCTCAAAGAATAAGAAGAATCTTCCAGATTTTGATACACAGTACTAACATTGGAGGACAAATGGCATCATACCAGACAGAAAACAAGGCCCCTATTCCTGGGCCCTCCACTAACAAGTCTGTGCAAAACCAAGTAAGATAACGGAAACTCTAAGTTCCAGTTGCCTGTAGAAAAGGGGGATATCACACTGACAATCAGAGTCTGGAGCCCAAATGCAATGATCTGCCCTCTCGTTCCCTTCTGCATTCTCAGTGCCTGTCACCAAGCAGGACCTGGCCCTTAAAAGGAAGTTAGAATAGATGCAAATCATCTTTTGAGGATGAAGTCCCTTCATGTTCTGGGAGACAAGGACCCTGCTCCAGGATTTAGCAATACCAGTTGACCCTTGAACAATGCAGAGGTTAGGAGCACCAACCTTCCCACACAGTGGAAAATCTGCATACACATTTAATATGTATTATACATATTACATACTGTATTCTTACAATAAAGAAAGCTAGAGAATACAACGTTATTAGGAAAGTTATAAGGAAGAGAAAATAATCTACAGTACTGTAAAAAATCTACATATAAGTGGCCCCGTGCAGTTCACACCCCTGTTCTTCAAGGGTCAAGTGCACATAATCTGGGGGCTTCAGTTTTCCCTGTTGGATCAGATGGCTTGGAAAAGTTAAAGACTTTTTTGTTTCCAAAAAAACTCCTTTCTAAATTTTATTTATTTAAGTAGTGATACAATTCTCACACAGTAAAATACAAAAAGATTCCCCCTTTTCAGAGAGTGTATACCTGGTCTTTTCTGTTTAGCTGATGAAGTGATGGCTATATGGGTCCTGTCCTTGTCTGTTTCTTTTTAAGAGATGCTGATTATTTCAGAAAAGGAGAAAACAGGAAGCTTTAGAACTGAAAGCTGGAAGAAGCATGGAGTCAATGTCCAGTTCTTACGTTGACTCACAATATGACCCCAGCCTGTCCTTCCACATTTCTGGATCTCCATCCATCCATCAGCAAGACATCAGCAATACCGTCTGCCCATATCAACTTCCCTGAACCATTATAAGCATTAATGATATAATATACTCAAAGGTACTTTGAGTCCTTTGGAGGAAGGATGTCCTATAAATTAGAAGCATTATAATTAATGTAATTTAAGAAAATGGCTGGCCATAACAAAGAGGATTAGGTTCACATGGATCACAAATGACCTAGTCATCATGTCCTCAGGTCACTAACGATCCTTCCTAATGGAACAAAATCCAATCTTACTTCATTGAGCATATTCAGTTGTTCTGTGTTTGGGTTCATTTTTCCCCCCAAGAATGTTACTTAATTCTATATCAAAATTGAACTGTGCTTTAAAATTAATTTTGTCCTTATTGGAAAAATGTTTTATATATAAATTAGACCATGAAGTAATTCATTTTAGGAAAAAGGATTCTTCAATGTAAAAAAGGACAAGTAGATACCAAGCATGAATCAACTATGTGGGTGAAGCAACTACCCTAGTAGAGACAAGAAACAGGATGATTGTACCCACATGCTACAATATACAGGCACATCACAGACATCGTTTGCAACCTGCAATCTCATACTAAGGGGAAAAAAAGCAAAAACCCTAAGTCAATTGCTTAAAATGGAAACAGAAGCTATTAAATAAGTTATAACTTTAGAATGACAACTGGAAAAACCAAATTATGAATCAAAACCTAAAAAGTGCAGCGTGTCACATATTGGGTTTTCTAAGCAAGCTAAAGATGAAGAAACTCCGTTGATCTTAAACTCGAAACAATAAGAATCAGAATTCTAGGCTCTAAGGAACTCTCTGACACATTCTTCCCTGTAAATCATAGGAAAAGTCATACTGTTTGTCCTTCCCAAAGCCTCCTACAAAACCTCTTTATTAGATTTGACTATTAAGTGGTAATAAAGTTATATGTCTATCAATATTCCAATGAGGCTCCCCTACTCAAATCATTTCTGAAACTTTTCATTGGAAACTGCTAGGCACTTCACTAGAGAGCATTGTGTCACACCACTGTTATATTTATTTTTCTTACTGAGGCATAATTTGCCAAAACATTTTGTTAGTTTTAGGCATACCACATAATGATTCGATATTTGTATATTCTGCAAAATGATCACCTTGATAAATCTAGCTAACACCTGTCACCACACATAGTTGCAAAATTTTTTTCTTGCAGTGAGAACTTCTCAGTTCTACTCTCTTAGCATATACAATACTTGTGTAACTATCCTGTAGTACGCAGTATTGCATTATACCATATTACACTACACTGTAGAACTATGCTAGAGCATATCGTCTTATTAACTATAGCCACCATGCTGCACATTACATCCCCGTGACTTTTGTTGCCATTATATCACATCGTTATTTTTTATTCCAAATGGTATCTCTCAATTTGCCCACTTCATAAGCTCCAGTTCCTAATAGTTTTGTATTGCATATATATATAAAAAAAAAACCTCAGAAGCCTTAAATGTGACAACCATGCCTAGAAATCATTATGTGTAAGACTTCAGAAACTAAATTGAAATCTGCCACCATATAACCCATATAACCTGGCTAAAGGCTGGTTATGAGTTTATGAAGCAGGAGCCAGGGCACAGAAATGGTTCCAAGAAGGAGGCACGGTGACACTGGAGAGGAGAGCGAGTGTGCCAGATTCAAGATGGGGACAGGAGGGAGATGACAGGACACTGAAGAGACGGCTAGGAAAAGGGGAGGTCTGGCCCCTCGGGTGTGTAGCTCAGAGGGAATTAGAATCTAGGGAGATGTCGATGTGTGTTGGTGGGGTGTATGTGTGTGAAGGAGACAGAGCCAGGTTTCTGGTGGCCACACAGGCCAGGGTGCTCACCCTTTTCTCTGCTCCACACACAGAATGGGCCTCAGGCCAGCAGGTCACTTTCCCTGAAGTTCTGCTCTCCCAGGGAGTAAGAGACATGCACCCACAGGACAGGAAGACGTCATGGCACACTTAGCGTAAGAGAGCAAGTTACATTTACTGGCCATTCACCGCCTGTACACAGTGGGTATCCATTACATTATTTAACCTCACAACCATCCTTGTAGCTTAGACGCACGAAGCATGAATAATTCTCCTTTGACAGAGGAATAAATTGAAGATCGCAGCATTGACAATAGTGAGAGCAGGATTTAAACACAAGCAGACAAAGTCCAGTGCTCAGGCTCCTAACTTCACACTGTACTGTCTTTCTATACCTCAGTACACACCCGTGCACTCCTATACCACAAAACAGGATGCGTGCCGCCTGGGAAGAGGAGTTATCTGTGACCTCTACGATATCCTGGCGATCTTTTTTTTTTCTGTGTACCATTATTTACATTTTTTTTCACCATGAGTATGTAAGCTTTCACCATTAGAAAAAGAGTTTGCATTCATTTTTAAAAAGCCCTTAGAGGATGAAGATTTTCTGATGTACTGTATGGTGACTAACATACCATAATAAAAAATTAAAAAACAAAAACAAAAACACTGAAGACATTCAAATTTTCAAAGACTACTGAGAGTATGAGGGGGAAATTATAATCTTAATAGAGGGAAATTTGACAATATATAATAAAATCCTTTTTTTAAGGTATGTATCATTTGGACCAACAATTCCACTGCTAGGGAGATATTCTACAAATATAACTTAAGGATGCTTGCAAAGAGAGAGCAGGAAGGATGGTCATCACACCAGTGCAAATAATAAAAGAATGAAGACCTCTTAAGTGTCCAGTAATAGAGACCTGGTTAAATAAATCCGAGTGCACCCACACACCAGAATGCTATACTAATGCAGAGCACGAGATGTTAATTTTTTTAAAGTTACAGGATAATATGCACAGCTGTAATAATTTTTAAAAATAGTCATTAAACAAAAAGCTCTTAAAGGGTGAATATTTGCTCCTATTGAGAACATTCAAGACGGAAATAGAAAGTCAAAAAAATCATCTCACATTTCATAATCAGAGAATTACTCTAAAGATAGGATTATAGAGGGATGTGTATTTTCTACTTGGCACACATCAAAACTTGAATTCTTATACTATATGTGTCTCTTATTTATATTAAAATTTCTTTAGGAAAAAGTATTTTAGCCATATTTATTGATGTGGAAAGTTGTTTGCTATATATTAAGATGAAAAACACACAATTAAATCTCTATTTTGGTAAAATATGGGTGTGTGCATGTGTGTATGTGTGTGTGTGTACGTATCAACAGAAAACATTCCATAAAGATTCACACGAAAATGTTAACCATGGTTATCTCTGACCATGGGTAATTTTGTTTTCTTCTTTCACTTGTCTCTACTTTCTAAGTCATCAGGCACGCACATGTATTACACGTATTGTAAGAATAAAATAAATAGCCCAGATTGTGAAAGCTTTTCCTAAAGCCCAGCTGTAAAACTCTGGGACAACAGCAAAATCGCTGGAAAAGGGACACAGTCACCCAATATGATTATTCTGAAAGAAGCAAAATCAATTTATATGTCTACGATCTGTGATGTTCGTGACAGTCACACTCTGTTAGAACCATGCCTAATACAATGCTCCTACAAATATCAATAACCTTCTTGAGATTTTCCTTGGGAATATTTTCATTCTTCCTTTCAGGCCTGGAGAAACGGAAGCTCAAAGCTATTAGGTAACAACCAAGACCAAGGAAAACTCATCATGGAAAGTTCATGGCATGGGTGCTGTGCTAAAAGGGATTCTGACTGGCCAGATTGTGACATGTAATCTTTAGGCAGAAACAATAGGCCACCAAAGAACTCGGTCTAATTATAATAGGAAACAAAACAACAACAAACCCTTTTTAGATATTTCTGCACCATATGTAGGAATCATTAACAATAGCCAACTGGGTGTTATAAACACTTTGACGAGAAAGGGAAAGAGAAGGAAGGGAAGAGAAAGAGATCTTACATACGGAACTACATAACTTTAAAGTCTGAGCCAGTACAGGCAAAAAAAAGCCTTGTACCTTTCCTTCACGCCATGATTCAACAACCATTTCTGTGCACTATGTTTCAGGCCCTATACTCCGTACTAGATGTACAAAGAGCACTTGTTAGGCACACGCTGTTGTTTAGTAGGGAAGAGACGAGCAAACAATTACAGAACAACCATGAATACTCAATATGCACATGCCATATTCAAGAAGAAGTCTACCAAAAATATTCTGAAGGTGAGAGGACAGCAGCGATGAAATCGACTGGACAGTGAAGAACAGTAGAGAGTATCAAAGAGGCACAGGCTGGAAGAATACAGGGGCAAAGTGAAGGAAGACCACACGTGGCCCAATGGCTCACAAAACATACCTTCGGGCATATCAGTGGTTCAGAATTTACTACCAATAAAAATAATCACATTGTAACTAGCAAGCATTTTATAGTTGGCAAGTTTATCTGGAAGCCCAGCCTGCGATTAGGATGCATTTGTGCCAAGATAAAAAAGAAAATGCTATAATGGTTGAGCGGCTAGCATCCCAGTTCAGCTCACCAAAGCCTATTCGCCTGTGACATACCTGTAGCATATCTGACCTAACACATTAATGGGACGATAGGATTTAACTATCACTTTAAAAAGAATTTCTCTGGGAAAGATTTATCTGTCCCTCTTCCCCACTACCCTGCAATCCCTGGCAATAAGAAGCCACATGTCTCCCTGACCCTGGGCTCTTCTCTTCAAGACAGCCCCATGGGTGGCAGCTGGGTGGAGAGAAGGGGAAGTGGTTTGCGAGATGGAGGACGTGGGTGTCTGGTCAACCAGACTCAGGAGAAGTGAGAAACACGATTCTAGTGGCTCCCTCAGGATGGCAGAGAGAGAAACAAAGTTTCACCCTCCAACCCACGGCAGAGATTTCAAAGTAAAGGGGCCAATGGAGCAACAGCAGCAGCTGTCAGAATATGCTGGGTATTTTGAGTTCAAGTGTTTGCAAGTGGGAGAGACTGGCCCACAAAAGAAAAGGTTTTCAGGCTCCAGTCAGTGGCTATTCATTTCAAGGACTGAGATGAGTGCAATGAAATGCTAATGTCACAACATGACTTAGACCCTTGGAGCCTGTGTGCCTGGCTGCATCCTCAGTATTCCCTATGGATGTTTACCTCCTTGTAATTCACTGCTTTGGGAAGTGTCTACACACCAAATGGTAAGAATGCTTCCCCACGTCACACCACCCTCCCAGCAGCCAACGCCTATACAGAGGCTGTGCCATAAACTGTCTTAACACGATGTAAACCCACCTTGGACCCTCAGCATCCACCTATAAGCGTGTGTGTGTCAAAGGGGGCAGTTATTCAACGAATCACCATTTTACCCAGGATACAGTCCCTCCAGCAGGGATCCTAAGCCCCACACTGCGAATAGACAAAGACAGGAGGAAACACTCGGGAAATGGAGTCTGATGGACCCAAGTTCAAGTCCTGAAGTTACCTCCTAGTTGTTATGAGCATAGATAAGTGAACTTCACCAAGGCTCAGTTTCCTCGTAAGTATGAAAGAAACTAATAATAGCTTACTCACAAGTAACAAGAACTACTTCATCAGTTATTGTGAGGACTGCATGAACGATACATGTAATTGGGGGTGGGGAACAGGTACAGGGTCTAGACCCTATCACTTACAGATAATACATGTTTGTTCAACACCCTTCGCCATTCAAGTTCTAGTCCCCATGTGGTCATCTATTATCTGAGTGACTCTGGGTGATTCATTTAAAGTCCGACCTCAGTTTTCCCTTCTCTCAGATTAGGAGGTGGGACCTCCAAGACCTCTAAAAGTCCGAGCATTCTGTCCAGTAAGGGAGCTTGTTTTGCTTCTACCTTAATACCTCTGGTGGTTCCTCTTACAGTCCAAATCCCTCCTTAAACCCATGGTACCAGTCCCTTTTAGTTTCTGGTTTTTGAATTTTTTGCCTCTGGCTCTGTTGTCTTCCTCCACCCTAGTTGTTGAAAGCTGTCTACAGGCCAGGGCTGTGTTAAGAATGGTCTAAGCTCTATCACAGAGTGCATACGCACAACCACCATGGGGTATATCATTATGATGACGTCTATTTTACAAAAGAGAAAATCAAGGCTCAAGAGTTTAAAGCAACTTACCAAAAGTAGGGAATTCAAAACTGGCTCTTCCCAGCTGCATATAATTTTTATATGGGATCCTACCTTTCCAAGTTTGACTGTACCTAGTTTGAGCTCTATCTTCTTATGACCTTGTGCTCTGCTAGCTTATCTCATAGATCACTTTGTATTATTAACTTTGTGTGTTACACCTGCCAGGTGGCCTATGCATGAATTAACCAGGACCCATCATCTCTGAACCAACTGGAAAGTCATGATGGGATTCTCAGGCCCTGCAGCTGGTAGGTCAAAATGAGATTCAAGACAGGCAGGACCTAAATACATCTTTCAAATAATAACACATGGTCAAACAGCTACTCAACTTCCATATGAAACTGCTGAAAGCTACTGTGTTTTAATTCAAGCCTAAAGTGCAAGCTTCCCAGCTGCTCTGAGCCCATTCATAATAGCAGAGTAGTAACAGTAAAGGACACACACTTTGGGATCAGGCAATCCCAGGTTGAGTAGTCAAGTGAATCTGAGTGGATTTCTCTGATAACCTCTCTGAGCCTCTTATCTGTTAAATGACATTGGCTAAGTCACCCCAACTGAGCTTCAGGTTCCCAATGTGGAAAATTGGATAACACTGGCAATCTTAGAGGGATGACATAGGGACAGAAGGAATGCCTGGCCTGTAGTAGAAATACATGAGCCTGTTGGAGAAAAAAGGAGCTGGGGGATGATCAGGTTTTTTCCAATGATGGGGATGGTCTAGAGTAGAAAGATGGAAATCAATGAGAGGGTCTTTGAACTTGAAGTGCCTTCCAATATTTGTAAGGACCCAGGCCAGTGAGAGTTGGATGCCCTGTTATGACAGAAGCCCCAGACCAATCTGACCTCTGACCACTCTGCTAGGTCATCTGGCAACTGTTGCTGGAAGCACTTTTTTCAGGTGAGAGGCTCCTGTTGAGCCAAGTGGTAAGTGTAATCTCACATCCTGTCTCACTCTCAGAGCACCATAAGGTTGCCAGGGTAACTGAGCTATTCTGGTCCTTCCCTATGGGATCCCAACTTTATCCATATCCCGTGGGCTCCCTTTGGCCTCATGTTCTGCACCCCCTGCTGAGGCCTCTTACTTCTGCCACACAAGATCAGCGGGGAAATGAGAAGAGAAGAAACTGACCGTGCAACTGGACCTTAGCATTTTATTTCCTTAGTTACGGCACATTTCCATTTACAGAGTACTTTCCCTTATAAAATCTCCCAGTGTTTACTTCTAATCTACTAAATAACTCCTCTGACCTCTTCTTGTTTTTACCCTTTAAATATCTGTTGATGGTCCATTCACCACATTCCCCATTCAGTTATTAATGGCCCACAAAAACTTACTAGCAGCAATCATTTACTGATTAATCTGCACAACAATCCAGAAAGACAGGTAGTATTAATCCTTAGTTCTGCAGAGGGAAACCAAGGGGAAAAGAGAGGTTAACTCAGTTGCCCAAGGTCAGTGGCTAAACAAGATTATAACCAGGATCTACCCTGTCTCATACTTCTAGAAACACTTCCCACAGTGCTATTCCCTTTCTTTACAAATCAACATTGTCAACGCAGCTAGATCGTTTCTGCACTGAGATTCAGTCTCACAGAACAGTTTAGAACTGTCCAGATTCAACCTAAAGTAATTCTGCCTGCTAACAGTTCATAAATAAAAGTTGCTAAAATTAAGAGATAATAGTACTTGAAAGCCAATTTTGCAAAGGCGAAAGAGAAGTGATTAGATCTGGATTACGGACCGCTCTGGCACAAGGAGACTCTGAAAGAGTCACTTAACTCCTCTGTATCTCTGAGTTATCTATAAAAATGAGATCAGGCTGAATGTTATTTAAGGTATCCTGCTGTTTAAAACGAGATGACTGAGTAACTATTAAAACAGCACAAAATTCAAAGCTCCACTATCCGATGCTGCCGAGATCAAGCTTACATCGGTATATCCATCCATTATTGAGGAAGTACACAGCTATGATCCCCTTGGAAAGCGAGATGCCAATACACAGCAAAAACCATAAAGCATTTCATATCCTTTTACTTAGTAATGTAACTCATACAATGTTTTATCCCAAGAAATAAGTCAATAGAAGCAAAAAGACATGCACAAATGAAAATGCAAATTTCAGTGCTAGGTATCAGAGGAGAAATTATCAATATCAATATTCATTTTTAGAGGAATCCTTTATTAAATAAAAGCACAGAACAATATTAACATCATGTTGCTGTTTAAAAGGATGAACATGAAAATTATGCAAAGTCGTTGAAAATCATGTCAATACTATTCAATGAAAATAGCCAGAAGTAAAAGACCACATACATACTCTGATGCCAATTTCAGAAAATGTGGATAGATGGGCAAGGTCAAGGGAAAACTCAAAATAGTTATGTTAGTAGTTAGGCTTAGTTTTTAAAAATATTTTAACTGTTGTTAATTAATGAATGGTGTTTTTCCATTCACAGACATTTTATCATTTCATCAATTATTTAAAAATTTCTCAGCCCCTGCTTTAGTTTGATGGAAAATGAATTTTAAACTTTCTGCCTAAATCTCCTGAGTAATTTTTATTGGCTGGCATATTATTCATGACATTATTCTTCTGGAGTGATTTCTGCTCTTTACTATATAATTCTTTAGTGTCTTTAGAGATCCTAAAATCTCAGAACCCTTGCCTTCTTTCCCTCACCTAAGAGGATTCTTTTAAAAGATGTGTCATCTAATCTAGCGATGAATAACCCCATGATCGCCTTGTAATGCTAATATTTGGCAACTGCCTGACCCAGGAGCCCACATTTTTCCATAACCCTGACCTGCGGGTGCCTCTACAGTAACCACAGAGTTGCCATTATCCTTTTCTTGGTGTATCTAGGGTGGTTTCATATTCCAAGTTTGAGGAGCTTTACAGCAGGACAACTTATCATATCAGGGGTTTTAGGACACCCGTTGGTTCACTTAGGAAAGCTGCCCCCAAGCAGCACTGTGCGAGGCCCCTCCCTTCATAGAAGGACTTTTACAGCCTCCTTCATTTCTTAGAAATGTTCTCTTACTAGTAGGTCATTTGTACATCTTTGCTCATAATATCTGGGAAAGATTGCAGAGCCAATGAATTAAAAATATGATTCCAGGTCTCCTGTGTGCCAATGAATGCCCTCATTAAAGCAGCATGAGTGAGATGAGATGGGTTTCAAAGCTTTCCGTCCCTTTGCCCCAGAGCCGCTGAGGCCAGGCACTGAAAGGATGCACAGTAAAATTAAATATCTAAAAATTCATCTTTAATTAACAGAATTGGATTAAAGCTAGACACCACCGCATATCATACGAGAAATGGCTGAGCTGGCTTCCAAGTGCTCTAATTCAATTAGGACGCAGTGAGTGACACTCGGACGGGAAAGGTTAATTGGGGGCGCCAGAACGCAATCATTCCTTACCTAACCAGTCATTAAACTTCTTAACCTCTGAGGGCAGTCCCAGCTCGGTGAAATCGCCTGTGTGGAGAAGGATGTCCCCATAAGGCATCTGGATACCATCTGTTCTTGAGTGCGTGTCTGAGATGCAGACAAACCGCGTGTGGCCCGCTGGTTTTGGAGTGTCATATGGGATGGGGTCGACCCTAAAGTAGACATAACAGATCCCATAACAGTTAAATATATTAGAACCCTCGTAATTGTCATTGCACATACATATCGACTGTTATCCGTGAACGCACCCAGATAAACTGATGCAAAGGCAGAAGGGGCCGTTGTAACAAGGGAGACTTTGGGGTGCAAAGGAGAAAGCATCACCCATCTACGACCCCACTGAGCAAATTCAAAAAGGCTTACTTACCTGGTAGAACGAAAAGGAAAGAATATCTTACATGTAAAATCAGAAATAACCCAGGAAACTGATAGAGTGATTAATGATGAAGTTTAGGGATATTGAACCCCAACTGGGGAAGCAAAATTATGCTATTTTCTCTCATCATGCTCCAATTGATCCCACTACTCATTAAGAAGTGGATAACTACATTTATTCCTTCTTAAACATGCATAACTTAACCAGTGAACTAATTTACGGAGAACGCTCTGCACATGCTTTGCCAACTGAGATGTGGCGAGATATAGATAGTACTTATATTTGATTTCCTTTCCACAACCATTCAATACCTGCACCTTCTTGTTTTTGTTAAGTGAATCACAAATCAAACAGTGGGGAGAGAAGGTGATGTCAAAATAACAGGACTTAAAAGAAAAACATTGAATGTTAGAAGAACTTGGTCAAGCTCCTTCTTTACCACAGTGAATTATCTGCAGTCCCGAGAGGTGGCCCTGGCAAGGGATCCTGGAGGCAGACTTTGGAGAGGTTACACCTTAGATGACTTGCAACGCTCAAATGCCTTGGGCAAAGATTCTATTCAGTACAAATAGTGAGCCTTTTAATGGGTGTGTATAGACCTACATATGCATTAATATATGTATAGTTTTAGAGACCTAAACACTGTGAAATTACACTAGGGCATAAGAATCAAAAGGCAAAATATCAACCCGAAGCAAAGAAAATGAAACAGAACAGTCTCATTTAATTGAGTGTAACAAAGTGTGCTAAATAAACTTGGTAAAGAAATGCAAATCTGACTCCTCAAGCATACAGTTTTAATTATTTAAGGGGTTTGCAGCAGAGTTAAGGGTGCTTTAACTATTAACTCTACACTGACAGCTCCCTTTAATTTCTCTGTAGCAATGTACACTTATTTTGGATTATGGGTGAAAAGAAGCAGTTCTAAAGGCAAAGAGAAGGTCACGAGAGAGGCAAATATGCAATGCAGAGATTAGAGTGCGAAACATTAAATAAGGAACAATATTTCATGTCGCAGCCCCGCCCTTCATCGTTAACATGCAGCAGAGAATACACTGAGAGCTCAACACGAGATTCCCAAATGTGTTGCCTCTACAGGCTTTGTTTAATTTTTTTTTTCTTTTTTCCATCTTTCTAAAAGAAACAATCTGTTTAAACAATGGCAATTCTAGTGAGGAGAATAAAGACATCGATATACAACCTGGTGGAAAGTCTGGAATTTCTTTAACGGTTCACCTTTTAATGTAATTTTCTCTTTGTCACAGGAGAAGGAAAGGAAGTAAGAAGAAAGGAGAGCAAGAGGAGAGAAAAGAGGGAGGAGAGGGGGAGGGACTGTGAACTGGATAACGCAGTGGGTCTAATTGGAAACCCAAAAAGAAAGTTTAACTTTGGCGAAAAATTAATGAATTTTTCCTGTACAGGCTAGAAATTAATAATGCTATTACCATGGAGAATATTCACTAATCCACTGAGATCTCATGAGTAACCTGGAAACCCTTCTGATTATATGCGATGTTGACTTTTCTATATGCATAAAAGTGTTTGGTGTCTTCCTTTCCATTATTGAGACTCTATTACACTCAGTCTTAGTGGTTCCAGTCTCATCAATATCTCCTGTCTTCTACAAGTCTAGAAGTCTCATTTCCTGAGAAAATGAATGACTGTTCTCTGCAGCAGACGGGAAGGGAAAAGTGAAAGTGATAGTAATACTCTACTTCCATGTCAAAAGTTAAGATGCTCACAGGAATGGGGCTGTGTACATTGATATTTAATCCACCAACATTTGAATGAAAATCAAATAAATATCAACCACTGGACTCCTAAATACATGAATAATTCAAATACATATATATGTATATACATACACACATAAGTACATCTTTATTTTCCAGTCCTCAACCTAATGGTAATATACAGACACAGTCCCTATTTCCCCTTTTCCGTAACTCAGTTGAGCTCCAGGCACAACTTCTACATCAAAATCCTTTACAAATCCATTGGAACTTATCAGAGGGACATGCATTATAAGTTATCATTTTGAATTTATTAGAAAGTAGCACAGATATAAAACCCTTCACTGTGTATAGGCCCCTATTCTGTGACTTCTCCTGGGTTTAGAGAAGCAAATCATCAGATGGTTACATAATCTCTCTGTTTCCCATCGTAGTTCTAGACTGAGCAATAACTTGCGGAGGACACTGATGGGAACACCAGTCAATTTTAAGTGGCTTCCACTTCCCTCCCCACCTTCCCACCTCCTCCAGAGAAACATTTAAATGTCCAACAGAATTAACAGTGAAAGAAAGGCCAGGGAACAGAAAAATAGAGGGGAAAGGGAAAAGGGAGCAAATGCATCTTCTTCACTTTGAGCTGAAATAAAACAATGAGTCAGAAGTACACAGGAAGATGTCAGACAAGGCTCACCCATCAATATCAACAACTTGATGTCACCAAAAAGATGAACTAGATAGACGTTTGAGAGATGGAGGACTGATTCAAGGTAGAGGCTGGGGAAGGGGGAGGTGAAGAGGCAAATGCAGAATTTATATACATCCTTTGACCCAGAGACACTGATGTCCTTTGTTACCCACAGGTAACAAGGCAAGAGACGGTTTCAGGAGACAAGACAGCACAGCATGTCAGAGGCACGCTGCAGGATAACATGACAAATATCACCTGGGGGTCACAGGAAGGAAGCCATGTCCACCCAAAGACATTCAGAGTTGAAAATAAGACATCTAGCAGAGTAGGCAAGTTGCAACACATATAATTAAAGCTGAGACAACCCTTGGGAAACTACTATTTCCAAATTGGGCATTTGGTAAATGCTTTGAAAATAAAGGCAGTCACATATTTTCACTGTAACAGCATGTCTAAGGGAGACCCCGACTACCATTACGAGATCTACCTGTTCACATTGTGCGAAGACCCCACAGACTACATTTTCCGTCTTAACTTCACTGCTTACTGTTTATGCTGCTGACTTCTCAATGATCGACCATTTCCCCTAAGGCATCATGTCAAGTATCCTAGCAAGTGAGTATCTTACCAAGACAATCTAAGCCCCAGAGCCAGATTCAAATATCACGGTGAGATTTGCCCGTACATTTGAGTACACCCAGGGGAAAACAAGATGACATGGGAAGATGAGAAGAAAACACATCATAGAATCCCAGAGCCGGACAAAACCTTAGTGGACATTGGGTTCAATGCTTTCTATGAAGCTTGAATCCCTTCTACCCCCATCTCTACCTAACTGACACAAGATTTCTTCGCAAGGGTTCCAGAGAAGGAGAGCTCCTGAGTTCGCTCCTCTTCCCTGGGGCCCCCCATTCTGGTTTTCTCCATACTTCTACTTGCTAAAGAGTTTCTGATTCAGAGTCTACACCTCTGCAAGTGCAGAGAAAGCTGAGGACTGTCCAAAGAGGCTTGGCCCAGAGCCCGGAAACGAACAATGTTGTCTGAAGTATTTGCTTCTGGAAAGTCACTTCATTCTTTGGGGCTTCGTTTTCTTTTTCCTCATCTGTAAAATGGGAACAATAACGCCTAATCTGCTAGGTTGCTACGAGGATATAAATTGTCAAATACTGGGTCTGACACACAGCACATGCTCAGAAAGCAAAGACACAGAATGACCTAAGAGTGAAGCAGGCTTGACTGTCGGGCTTTGACTCTCACTCGAGATTTATTAACAGTGTGACACCAAACAAGGAGCTTAAGTCCTGTGCCTTGGTTTCCTCACCAATAAAATGGATATAAGAACAGTACTTCTCTAATGAGATTGCTATGAGGATGAAAAGGTATCGTGCTCAAAGCATTTAGAACAGTGTGACACACAGTGGGCACTCAGTAAGCGGTTTTTGTTTTTGTTTTGTTTTTTACTACTTTTTTTTTTTTTTTTGCTCCTATTAGTAGAAGTATCTAGAAGTAACTTCTAGCTTCTCTGACCTCCATCTCTCCGGTTACAAGGAGGTAATAGCTACCACACAGGGACTTTTTGAGAGTTAAAAGGGGTCACATAAGCAACACCCAGCATGGTCTGGACACATACCCCACAGTCAATAATTACATTGATTTCCTTCCTCTTACTCTCTTCTTTAATCTCAACCTTCTGCATCTGAAATACCAGAGAATAAGAATCCAGTCCCCCTTTCCCTTTGACGGTTCTTCAAATATTTGAGGACAAGTACCATAACACCCTGACATCGTCTCTACTCTAATTGAGGAGCCCTGGTTTCTTCAGCATTCCCTTGTGTGTTAAGATTTCCTCAGAGCTCTGCTGGTCTCCTCCTTCATATGATCCAATTGGTCCGAATGCCTCCCTGGGCAGTGTCAGAATTCATGGGCCAGTGAATTCATGGGCCAGGGATATGCTATCAAAGACAAACGTTGCTAGGGGCGGTGGAGAGATGACAGTGCTGGGCACACCGGTGGTCTTTCCGAGAGCCGCTATTGTCACAATGTTTTCTAATTCAGTCTCCAAGTTTTGTGCCGCCTCCAATCTTGTTCTTGAAGCTTGACTGTCAAGTGTTTATATATCTCATTGCATATTCAAACAAATAAACCGTTCTCATTTATTCAGTCTTGACACATTAGAGTTTTTTACCCATAAAAAATATGATAATATTACTGCTTCCACTATGGAATACTCTTCTGACAATATCTTGTTATTTTTCCCAATAACAGATTCATACAGTGTTGCAAGCCCCATTGATAGATCTTCATAAAAGCTGTTATCATGTCGTTTGTTATGACATGGATTTCTTCTTTAGACCATGTGTGCAGTAAAAGCCTTGTGTACACAATTAGCCTGTAATTCAGTGTGAGAATAGAATATTACCCTTACAAAGCATTCCAACGGGAATCAGATGTATTTACCACCCCCATCCCACTTGAAAATCCGATTACCACCCCCATCCCACTTGAAAATCCGATGCTCTTCATGCATTCCACTGACTTTATCTCTAAAACGTTTTCCAATGTGACATTAAAGCTTTCGTTGTTTTACCCGGAAAGCTTAGCTGGCACGAAAGCCAAAGTTATATCCACCCTAGATACACTGTTTGCTAAAGATACGCAAAGTCCGCCAGCAAGCCAATGAAATCCAAATACCGGGTGTAATCAGTAAAATCACAGAACTTTATGTTGGAAGAGACTTTAGAGATTGTCTGATCCTCTGTTTCACTTCTTTGAATATCTTCTTCCTGGTCTGCCTTACTCATGTATACTGCTCCTGGTTTCTGTTAAGTGTTCTACCCCTTTTATGTACTTTTTAAAGTTTTGCCCTAAACAGTATCATTTATGAACTCATGACGGAGATATGCTGGCTTTATGTTTTAACTGCACATTAAAATAAACAGATAACTACTACAATTTAAAGGTTTCTCCACTCTAAAGTACCAGAAGTCAGATTTCCTAACTTCCAATTTCTCTTTCCACCCACTTAATTTTGGAAACTTAAAAAAATGCTGGCACTTGGAGAATAAAAAAGATAAAAATTATAAAATGCTAGCAAATCGCCTAAACTCTGGTAGCCATTAAGATCTAGCGAGTCTGCTTAAAGTTACTGGAGTTCACTGTTGAAAATATCCAAGTTTTAGTGCTGTGTATATTGACCCCTCAACTCTCATGTAAGTTATCTAGTCAAAAGGAATTCCTTAAAACCTCAAAAAAATCTGCATATTTCAATACGTTGGGGGAAGTGAGCAATTTAAAAGTTCGATTTTTAGAATACTGTAGAAATTAAAAGTGTTCCTCATTCTCAGGTGTGTCAAGTCACGTCTGCAAACTGATTGTAAATGTTTCCAAATACATGTCTCTTTAAAGGAACTACTTTAGGGGCACCTGGGTGGCTCAGTCAGTTAAGTGTCTGCCTTCAGCTCAGGTCATGATCTCAGTCCTAGGATCGAGCCCCGCACCGGGTTCCCTGCTCAGCGGAGAGTTTGCCTCTCCCCCAGCTCATGTTCTCTCTCTAATAAATAAATGAACTCTTTAAAAAAAGAAAGAAAGAAAAACTACTTTAGTTGACAGATGAGTCTCATTGGGTTTTTGTTTTGTTTTGTTTGTCTTCTTTAAAAAGCCCTGTTTGTGGAGTCCAGGAGGTCCTGCACTTTTACTCATTAGTCATCACTTAGCGAGGTGACCCTAGGCAAGTTACCTCTCTTCCAGCTTCCTCCTTAAGTGTGAAAAGAGGGGCAAGACCCAATGACCCCCCACATGACTAGCTGCATGGTTTCTACATCACTACTTGTTTAAGGCTTCAGAAATAATTCAGTCTCTTAAGTAGCTTAAAAGCATGTCCTTTCTCTTTGCAATTTTCTTCTCTGCTATCCCAGACAATGCAAAGATAAACGCAGTCCAGATCCATCCAAATATAATCCGAATTATCGAGACTTTATATGGAAAAAGAAGTGAAATTGCAATGTAGGGCTATAGAAAAGGTTTCCAGGGATAGCTAGTGTAAAAGAGAGCAAAGCCAGAATTCCAGTTACCACAACAAAACAGATATTAAAGGGCATGTGATTCAACTAAGTTGCGTCAGAAGTGGGGCTGTTCTCATTTTTCTAAAACTATGAGCTGGCGAAATTCTCCTAGTTTAGCCATCATGCCCGGGGAACAGTAACGGTGCTGAAACACAGTAAGTAAGCATAACAGAACCAGATGTATAAATATATTCCCATTTGTACCAAGGGCACTGCTTTTCTTTAACTGCTGGACTGCTGTATCAACACTATTCTATCACCGACTAATTATAGCTAACAAAGCCCACTGCACAGAGGATGTCTCGTCTATTTTTTCCTAGTACAGAAGTACAGTGCCGACATTCAATGAATATTAAGTGGTAACAACTGAATTCTTTGAGCACTGAGTCTGATATGAATTTCATGGTCTTTCTACCAATGCTGTTCAGGTGTTTAAGTGCCCGTCAGGCTAGCGACCGTATGAGCCACTGGAGCCTCTCAGCTGGCATGTTGTTGGGCCATAAATATCTCACTGGAAATGTACTATATCCAGAGTTAAACGTTTCCCTCTCTTCTAACCTAACAACCAAGTTAATCGGCTTCCAATTCTGCATAATGGCCTGGCATCTGAGAAAAAGGGGCATGTGACGCCGTACTGAGTATCTGTTATTCCACACAGTGGGTCAGGCATTCAGTCAACAACCATTCCTTAGGCACCTTCCTGTGTGCCAGGTACCATGATAGGTTCTAGGAGGACAAAGAAGCAACAAGCATGGTTCCTTCAAGGATTCTGCAGTTATTCTGTCAATTCATTTATTCACCAAATGCTTACTGACATGCCTGGTTTCTACAATTTTAGTTATTTCACAACATTTAAACAGGTGACTTTCAAAACAGTGTGCAAAATATTATAATCAAGGCCCTATCGGGTGCTGTGGAATAAAGGAGAAAATGCCTGGCACTGCTTGCAGGCTGGGAAGAAAGACAGGGGGCATTACAGTGGCAAAGGACAAGGTAGTATGTCCATTTCAAATGGACAAAGGATCTTAGGCTCAGAAAGAAGCAGGAGAGTGGCCTGAAGCTGGAATTTGAATTGGGAATTTCAACAAGCATAGGATTTGGAAAGTCAGGCAGTAAAGAAGGGCTGTTCAGGCAACAGGAGGAGCAATGTGGAAGCACTTAGCATGTGTGGGGACCTCCGAGTAAAGAGGTGTGGCTGAAGCAGTCACAAGGCAGTGAGCAGTAGAAGGTCGGAGAGGCCAGACCACAGAAAGCCAGATGGTAGGGCCTGAAACAGCCTCGAAGGCCGTGGAAAATCGCCTCCTCCCTCATTCACTGAGAGGTACAGGGGGCCACAAAGAAAGCAGGCTCTTATAAGAAAACTAAGGCTCCGTGCAGGATGTGAGGGGAGGCGGGGGTGGGGAATGAGAAGATGGAAAGACAGAAAGGAGAGGGTATGGGACTACAGCAATAGAAACCTGATGATATTAAAACAGAAGCCATCATGAGTAGACCACAATGAGAACGAGAGAAGTAGCCACAAATGAACTACAACATCCTATGCTGGTAATCTCCTGTGGTTCCATCCTGTCCACACGTTCATCATCGATCCAGTGCTATGGACTGCATTTGTGTCCTCCCCTAAAAGTCATACGTTGAATCCGTAATTCCTAAGGTGACAGTATTAGAAGATGGAGCATCTGGGAGGTAACTAGGTCATGAATGGGACCAGTGGCCTCATAAAAAGCGACACGAGAAAGATGATCTCTTCCGTGGCCATGTAAGGACGGGGCAAGAGAGTGGCTATCGACAAACCAGGGAGGGGCTTTCCGCAGGAATCAAATTGGGGGGCACCCTGATTGTGGAATTCCCAGCCTCTGAAACTGTTAGAAATAAATGTCTGTTGTGTAAGCCACCCAATGTGTGGTATTTGTTACAGCAACCCAAACTAAGACAACTGGATACGGACATAAACTTTTTTGGTTGAAGGTAACAACAGTAATAATGAAGAACGATGGCACAGTCTTCATTTAGAAGCCAGGCGCCATGTGATGCCCTTCACATGACTGTTTTCACTTAATCCTTGAGGCAGGTAGCACCCTATCTTTCTTCCATTTTGAGAATGAGGAAACAGAGACTCGGCAAAGGCGCGAGGAAGGGCTAGTGGGTGGCTCTGCCCCAAGCGGGCAGCTCAGCCTCTGCTCTGTCCTGCTGCCACCCTCCAGCCATACAGCCTTCTTTTACACGATACAACACACCCAGGTGTAAGAGCAGAGTGTCCTAAAATGGAGCATCCAGGTTTTTTTTACATCAATAATTACAATTACAACTTCAAACACAAAATGTGGGTCATTTGCAAATACTGGTCCATCTGAAAACGTCTTCATCTGGCTCAGTCCAGAAGAAAGAACCTTGAGGGACATCAAACATACAAGCATTTAATTTTTTAAATGTTGGGGGTGACATTCATGAGGAGGTGTTGTGTCTAACTGACTAAATGAAAAACTCTGCTAAAGGGGAAGAAATTCTACTGTCCTTCTCTACCATTCCAACTCATCAAAGCCAAGTTTTCAAGGCTTAAAGTCTCACAAGTAGCTGTTAATGGAATTCATTGTTTAGTTAATTATGCTTATCAGAAGTGCAGGTAGCTTCATATTTGCATGGCTAATAGGCCTTCTTTAAAGTGTGTGGCTCTTTCAGTTGGATTTTAATGATCTGTAATGTTTTTTTTCCAACTTTGGGTTGAGTTGATAGACTTACTTTCAAAAAATCAGTCACACCTAAGGCAAAAAGACCATTTTTATCACAGTTGGGACGTCTTGTTAGTACATTGCAAAACAAATGCTTATTTGTAACGCCACTTAACATGATACCGACATTTAGCAACCTTCCAAAGTTAATTCAATACAGTAATTTTCAGACTCAATGTATGATACTGTGCAGCCTGTTTCATGGCAATACAGAGAACTATTTTACCTTACATCTTCAACCCTTGCTGAAAGAGCTAGTGCATTATTCAACCATAAAAATCACCTAGTTCCCACACAACAGAAAAAGCCATGGAGGACTTTCCCTCCCCTCTGGAAATGAATACTTATTACTTTGGCAGCGTATGTCATAGTTTACATTTCCCCATGATTATCACAAGGTTGGTATATCCAAGGTACAGAGCTGATGGGTCACTTGCCCACGATCACGCAGCTAGTATCTGGTTGAAAAGAGAATCAAATCTAGGTCTGCCTTTAATTCCAGTGGTCAATTTACTTTGAACAATAACAAAGGGAAATACCCTCTATCAAGTTATAACGTCTAATTAGCACTGGCCAAACTCTACCCAGATTTCTCTGTGGAGTGACACCAGCAAGGTCCACCGACAGGTATGACTACAAATTAGTCCTCCACCCCAAGCTTTTGAATGAGCCATTTCATTCATTTAGTTCACAGGTCAGCAAGCTACAGCCCATACGCAAAATACGGCCCAATGCATGTTTCTATAAAGAAAGTTTTACTATAGCACAGCGACATTCATTTGCTTTAATATTATCTATGGCCACTTTCGACCTACAAGAGCAGAGTCATAATTGTACAGATGCCATATGGCCCGCAGAGTCTAAAATATTTACTATTTAAAACTTTCCAGAAAAAAGTTTGCCCACTGCTGATTTTGTCATTAAACAAATGTTTATTATTAAGCAACAACTATATGTTAGACATTATATTACTAATAATAACACCTAATATTTAGCAGTATCTATAACGTGCCAGAGGTTTTTCCTATATTCCTCTATTATTTCCTATATTATTACATTTAATCCTCTCAGGATCTCTGCGTGATGAGTGTGTGTGCACACACACATGCATGTGCTTTTTTATATACTCCAAATTTTACTTAAGATCCCACACTAAGCTTGGGACTCTTTTTTTTTTTTCTGTATTTATTTATTTATTTTAATAATTTTTATTTTGTTATATTAGTCACCATAGAGTACATCCCCAGTTTTTGATGCAATGTTCCATGATTCCTTTAAGCTTGGGACTCTTGATTTGGAATCTGTCTAAATCATGAGCTTATGCCCTTTGCAATGCAATACTGTTTCTCAGAGGTGACTTTGGAGTGAGCAGCCTTTTAATGGAATGCTGAAGCCTCTAGGCATTATCTGATCCCACAGGGAATAAATGCTTTAGCCTTTGGGCCATTTTACAACTTAGGAATTTGTAGATAAGTGAAAGCAATGCAAATAACTCTTATCTATAGTTGCAAATAAGTTTTCTGTCCCGTGGAGGTTCAACTGACTCTCCCTCTAGTTTTGAATCTATTTGTAAATTCAACTCAACATTCTTTTACTCCATATACATTTGTGGTTCTCCTGTGAGCCTATTATAACAAATTCCTTGGCTCCCTCATTTATTAGTGAGTTAAATAAAAATTTTAACAAGTGTTCATTTTATATCCATATGAGTCAGGGTTTTGAAGAATGATTCTTTAACAGGGGTTACCACGATGCCATTTTTACCATGTTGAATCTCACATTTTTGGTTGGGAGGGTGTACATACCAAGATGTAATCGACGTGACCCTAAATTTTATACACCTATGTAGGTATGGGAGGAGGGGGAGTAAGAGAGAACACAGAGATTAAGAGGTCACTTCGGGGGTCATTTAAGTCACTTAAAGCATCAACAAGACCTAGGTTTAGACCATGGTCTGCCTGTACCTAGCTTTGAGACGCTGGACACATTACTAACCTCTTCTAAGCCTTCGTTAATCTCATCTGTAAACTGGGGATGACAGCAGTAGTTGCCTCACAAAGCTGATTAAATAACCATTGCTTAAAAAGCGGCTGGTGCATATTAAGTGCTCAAAAAATGTTAGTCCTCATTATTGAGATAGAATCTTCTATGAGAAATATTGAAGAAAGGAATTAGTTCAATTTGGGGATGGTGAAGTCTTCACAAAGTGGGCATATTTGATCTGGGTCTTGAAGGGGTAGTGGGAGTTCACCAAGCAGACTGCTAGAATAATGTCATTCAGCATAAAAGGAACAGTGTTTTGTTTTGTTTTGTTAAAATGAGAGGTATGAAGGTGAGGAAGGGAAGTCAGAGTGCCAAATTTACAAGAAGGCAATTCTCAGGTAGACACTGAATTTATAAGGTGACCTGAACTTTCCTCAAGTTGTTCAAGCCTGTACCTCTCTACTTCACAGTTGTGCAAAGACTGCTAAAGCCGGGTAGGGATGCATTATTCAGATACCAATTTTCACAAAACCCAGAGACCAAATCATCATGACTACAGTTATGACTACTCACACCGGTTCGAGTACCCACCGAGGACAAGGGTATAAGACCACATTTTATAGGAGCCAAACGTATACATCGTACTTTACCAGTTATCTTTCATTCAGGGCAAACTCTCCCTCTTTTTCTCTTTCTCTCTCTCCCCGACCCCTTTCTCTCTCTCTCATTCTGTCTTTTATACACCCATGAAAATAACACCCAAATCCAATTACACTCTGTTCTTATCCTGGCCAGACCCAATTTCTTTCAGTGCCCCGTTCTATGTCATTTCTACAGTCTCTTATTGGTTTCATGATAGTTCACATATAAAATGACTCTGTTTTATTTCAAATCAGTGACTTCCCTGGATACTTTAGATAAGAGTAAATTTCAAATAATTCTCAGTTCTGAGTCAATATTTGCTAAAAGTTTACTAGAAAGTCTTCATCCACCATGTTTGCATAATTCTGTTTGCTCCTTTTCACTGCTGCATACACCCATTTGAATGCTGAACCATAGAGGGCCTGTTATCTGACCCGTGCATTCTGCAGAGGGCCTACAGGTCTGCTAACACTCAGGCATGTCAGCTATGTCTTTCTGTTAGAGCAATGATGGATAAGATGAAAAGGAGGTTAGAAATCCTTTAGTTTTTTGGCAAGAAAATAACTTCTCAAAAAGCCTTCTCTTTAAAACAAAAACAAAAACAAAACACCAACCCAAAAACCTTACAGGTACTCCCTGTGCCCTACTTTCAGATATCAGCCTGCCCCCAGTCTCCGGAGGTTCTGCTGTGTGAGTGTTTCAAGCTCTCTTCCTCGTGAAGAGGTGAGCACGTGACCGCTGCCATCCATAAAGGCTGAAGTGAGTGTACTTAGCTAAAGGGCATTGCAATAATTTTTCTCTTCCACGTGAGAAAGTTAGCCTTGACAATTCTCTGGCTCAGTGCCTGTTTTTAAATCATCTTTGAGGGAGGGGTGGCCAAGGGGGCATGTTTGAACCAGTCCCCTTCTCACTCCCATATCAATTGCTCTTTAAGATCACAATAATAATAATAATTAAAAGACGTAGCCCCTATCAAGCCTTCAGGTTTGCTTTCAAGGCAGTGCTAAATACCCGATATTTTAATAGGCAATGCCTCCAAATGCTCATTGTGGGAAAGCAGTCCTGGCTGGTAGATTAAACTTGATTAACATAGGGGCTGGCGCTGTTCTGTACAGACAACGTGATTCCTGTCAGAATCGAGGGTGAATGGTGGCATGAGAAAGTCACTGAACAGATTTGTACCCCCCAACTACAAATCAGCTTCTGATTCCAAAGAAATGACCGTCTTTCCCCACCCTTGCCATAGCATGTCATTGTGTTAGGAAACACAGCGAGAATCATGAACCCATTTCAATAAATACAGCAGCAGGACTAGAATGTAACTTCTCTTTGTCCTGACTCCTAAATGTTTGCTTGCTACAGGACCCACAGCCTGGCAGTATTTCCATCAGGACCCTGCATAGGGGATGTGAGAAGAGCCAGGAATTCTGATGTGAGTTTGCCAAAGCAAAACTTTGTAGAGCACTCGTGGCAATTTAACATACAGATAATTTGTAGAAGCACTTGGCCCGAGGGGAGGGACAAGCTCACACACACCTCCACTCGATGCTCCCACAGCTTGTGTGCCTGAAGAAATGGGCTCCCGCGGGAAAGGGTAAACCTCAGCCAGGCCTTCCAGGGGGTTCCCTAAACAGCTTTCACTTGGGAAAACATGCCATAAGAACTCCCACAAAGTCCAGTTTAGGGCTGGTCCTTTTTTGATGAGAGGCCACAAATCAGGGTAATCAGCGAATAGTGCCGCTGGGTGTCTGGATTCAAGTTTGTCTTTTTTTTTTCTTAACAGACAACTGAATATAACTCAATTTGGTCTCCACAGACTGAACTCCTGTGGGAAAGATCCAGTTACAACTTAAACCCAAGTCCATTACTTTGCCCCTTCTGTCTGCCTACTGTTCCCTTCATCTTTTACTTGCACATTGGTACATCCCTTCATACTTTTTCAAAACACTGGTTCATTTATAATCTGGTTTCATCCTCACCGTGAAGGTAGAAAGATCAGTGTTATTATTCCTGTTGAGTCTAAGATCCAGAAGGGTTAAGTGATGTGCTCATGGCCAATGTTAGCAGCAAAAACGGATCCAGGCTCCATGCTTCCCAACGCTCAATAATAGAAAGAAAAGTTACCCTCTGGGAGTGCTATTTACCACAGGCACTGAGCCAGGCAAGCAGTTTATGGACATTACCTCATCCAGTCCTCCCTATAAGGTGGTACTATTAATCCCATTTTACAGATGTACTGGGTTTCTGAGGTTAAATAATTTCCCCAAGGTCAAAGACGCCATAACTGGAGAAGCCTCCATTGTAAGGGGAATCTGTCTGACTCCTGGCTTACTCGCTTATTACTGCCTGCTTCCCAGGCCAATACCTGCTTCTACACAAATCCAATGGGAAACTGAAGAAATACAAGTGTTCTCCACATCTGAACATTTCAGACATTAGGTATTACTTTTAAATACCTAATAAACTTGTGAAATTCTAGTTTTGTCCACTTTGATATTGTCCAACAGAAAACACTAAAAACTATGACATGCTACCTGTGGTCAGGTGTTTTTACTGGTCTGACTATTACCTGGTTCTATCTCTTAGTCTGGTTCAAAGAAAATCAGATGGTTCAACACACATACCTGTAACAACTTTACTAGAATGCCCAGAAAACTTAATGAGCCTGATATGTTCTTGAGACAGACAACATGGATTCAAATCCCAGATATGCAACACACATGGAGGACTTCTCCGGAACATGGCGCTAGTGAGCCCCATGCTTCAGTTTTCTCCCATTTACATGAGGGGTGCAAATACTCGCCTCACAGAGATGTTCTAAGGAAGTAAGCAGAATGCGTTGCGTATGGTTTTTAAGGATCAATAATTACCATAATTATCGCTGTTTTGCCATTATTTCTGTCTACAAAATTTCTCAGGATTGCCCTAATTTCACGAGGTGGATGAAACCTGAATCCTCTTCTTAATGAAGTGTCCCAAATACTGCTCTCTCGTAGACAGAGACTGCACCCTAACTGGGAAAGAACACGCCATTTTATAACTCAAATTTCAACTCTGTCTTTCAAAATTAGTATTCGCCTCGTACTATTAAAACTGTCAAGTCTTCCACATCACCTCAGTACTTGCGTTAAATAGGTGTTATTTTACACCAAGTACCGTGTTCATTCGGTCAAATAAGAGTCACTGGAGAAACGAGAATCACGAAGAGAAGTGACTTTCCCTGATTCACAAAAGTGAGTTTCCCCCAAATAGGAGACATTATTATTTTACTGCGAAAAAAAGCTTTATTCTCCTAATTGTAAACTACACACTTGTTAAAGTTACAGATTACTAACATTAGTAAAATTAAGAATATGTGTAAAAAGAGCAAAGAAAGATGAACCCCTATTCATCTACCCAGAGAAAGTGACTAGTAATGTTTTGGTAGCTTTCCATTTTGTCTTTTCACAACGCATTTTTAAAACATAATTGGGATCATTCTGCATTCAAAATGTTATATTCTGGGAATTTTTTGCTCCACTTAAGCCATTATAACGTCAGCATTTTCAGTGCTACTGCAGACTCTTTATAAACGTGTTCACTGGCTGCAGGATATTTCATGGGTTGGTTTTGTCACAATGTTCTTAACCATTTCCCCTTGCTGAACTCCTCCAAAAGGCTTTTAAGCTGTCAAGCCCAGACAAGATTTCTAGACACACGGCACTAACAAGGGGGCCTGCCTGTAGTCGTGAACGGGGCCGTTTTGGGAACTAGCTACATAACTTCTCTCCAAGTGCGAAACACCGTGGGTCCTTACTCGTCAAATACCAACAGACCAGGAGTTCAGTGATGTGTGAAACCCAAATGCCAGTAGTTCTGGGCAACAATTACAGCAACTCCTCTAAGATAAATAAAATAAGGTTCTCGACAGTCCTGACCACCCACGGTGAGCACAGGAAAGAGCACAACACCTCCCACCTTTGCAGCTTGAGGCATGCGATCCGTTGCAAACAGAGGGCACAGACAGAGGATCTGCTTTTCTCTTCTTCCCCCAGTTTATTTCCAAAAATCACTGTTCCATCACCACTCAACACCATTTGCTACCAATTGCACCATGAAACCTACTTTTTAAAGTAATGTACCATGTTCATTATATTTTCTTTCAGGAAAGAAAAAGAGGCAGTAGGACAAGGATTACGCAGGAAAAAAAAAAAAGCCAATGCAGATCTTGCTTATAGTCACAGAATGTAACAATGAAGTCAAGAAACACAGTTATCAATGCTCATACATGAGCTTTATGCTCATGAAGGACCATGATATTAAGATCCAAAATTCAGGGCCATGCCTTTTGATTTAGGAACATGAGAGTTACATTTACATTTCCCACAGTTGAAACAAACAAACAAACATGGATTTTTATTTTGAGTACTTAAAGATACGCAAAGAGAAGGCAGCATTTGTGAACCTCTAAGCACAGTAGCTGGAATTTTGAAAATCATCATTGTTCTGTGAAGAACAAGACTGAGAAACAGGGAAGAAACTACTTTAAGCCAAAAGTCAGGATGGCCTCATGGAAAAGAATGGGCTTACAAGGACAGCTGGGCTGGTATTCTGATTCAAGCCGCATGAAGGAGGGATAAATAGCCACTTTAAAGATTAAATATGGCATCTACAACTCCCAGGATTATCTCTGGCACAAGACAGGTATGTCTTACATTATAAGGATGCTGGTATTATTGACAAGTCCATACTGCAAGAAGGAGGAAGCTATTGGGTGGTCAGATTGCACAGACGATTTATGAGTGTAAATAATCATAAACAGAAGGTCAAGGACCTTATAAAATTGAAGGCTACTTCTTCTTTTTCTTTAACCTTATGAAACAAACTAAGAACAAGGGAGAAAAAAGCACATCCTAAACTCCTGGTTTGTCTTGGGGCAGCCTGACCAACATAGGGTCCCTAGGGTACTTTGTGAATTTCCCAAGTGCAGGGCAGGGTGCCCTGCTCTCATGTCTGTTCTCTACCCAGAGCTCGGCAGCTTCATACCCACCACTCAGCTCAATCCAAGACCTGGCTTCTGAACCAACCCCGACCAACCCTGACCGTAGACAGCATTCAGAATCCAAGCCTCAAGCAGCTCAAGGACAAGTCACCAGACAACTAGCTCTGCTATGCCTTTTACCATTTCAGTTCTAATAAATGGGCTTCTGCCTCCTTCCTGTTACTAAGCTTTTATAACCTCCCACACTTTCAGGGACTACAATCAATTTGCCCTTGCACTGTTCCTTTAAGGCTAGGTGCCTATTTTTAAATTTCTGCCCCCAAACTTAAGAATATCCACAAGAGGTCTGCGGCATGCTGCCACACCGTCTTTGAGGTAGAATCTCCCCCACATTTGCCTGCCCTACGCTGGCCTCCCTGACCCAAGTTCACTGGCGTACAGCTCCAAACAGCCACGTGAGCTCTCGTCCTTTCAAGACCTGCAGCTCACACCAACCCTAAAAGCAGGGAGTCTCTGGAACTCCGCAGCAGTGTGCTGGGCTGGACAATCCGGCCTCCTCCACCGCTTTCTAGACGCCATTGCGCACAACAGCAGGTTATCATCACCTATTTTACTCCAGAGGACAAACCGTTTTCACTCAACTGCAAATTATTTTTTTAATGTTGGGTTTTTCTTCTTCTTCTCAATAGAAATAACCTCAGTCCAGGTCCTCCGAGTTGGTCCTTCAGCCATAACACGCATCACTTGGGACCATAATATCGTCACTCTCTTGCTTTAGGGATATCAAAAGATATACTGATTCATAGATTTTTAGCATCAGAAAACAGTTTTGGGGGCCTATTTTACATTTTACAGAGAAGAAAATGGGGCTCAGATATTGAGAGACCTGTTCACTGACAACATTAATTCTGAAACTAGAGGCTCCCAGATTTGGAGCTTTCAGGCTACCGACATATTCCTTGACAAACACTTCTCGAACGAGTAAAAAGAAGAAATCCTGACACTCTTCTCTGGAATCTGAAATTCTTTATTCCAGTCAATAAAGGGCCCAGACTCCACGTATTTATTTCATACTTCCATAGGCCCCTAAACGTACCTCAAAGTAGAGAAGATTGTTTCCTTCTTAAATTTTTACACTCAGTTTTGGGTGTTTAGCTGAATGGGTTAACAGTCTTGAGTGTTCCCTCTGGAATTCCATAACCTGTGAGCATAATGTTTCCACGTGAAACTCTCCCTTGCATTATCACCTAATCCCAGTGGCCTTGGAGTGGAAAGTCCAGGAACTAATACAAGGAATTCTGAGTAACTTCAGCCTAAAATCTTAGAATGCCTGAAATCCAAGGAACTTTGGAAACCATCTGCTCTAACTAGTATTTGTTCCATTTTACAGTTGAGGGAACTGAGGCTTATACCATTTGATTCTCAGTTGAATATGCTCTTCTCCTTTGACCCCGCAGCCTCCAAATAATGAATTCCTCCATATCTGTGTTTCTGAGTAAAAAAGTCATGCTAGGTCATGCTTCTCTACAGAGCCTCAACCAGTGGAACTATTCCAAAAAATATGTTTGTGGATCTGGATTGTATTTAACTTCATGCTCTTCATGACTTCAGTTCCACATGGTTTTATCATGAGCGTTGTTTTGGAAAAGAAAAGAAAAACAGTCAAAATCCAAATTTTTAATTCATGGATCTGTCACTGCCTCCCTGACAGACTAGCATGATTCATAAACTCAGCCAAATGTATATTTCACTGACCAGCTGTGAAATCTTAATCTTGGTTTTCTTATCTGCAAAATGGGAATAATACCACCTACTTCTGAGGGGTTTGCTGAGAATTGCATAAGATAATGTACTAAAGCAGTTAGCACTCAGCTGGCTATACAGTAAGCACTCAATAGTTGATAGCCATTATTCTATTATTATTATTATCTCTGTGGATGCTACCTTGTCCTGTCTGGCTTGCCTTTTTTAACCAGTTTCCTTGGTCTAATTTAGGCTGTGCGCCCTGCAGTCCAGAAGATCTAAGATGCCTCAAAGGAGAGAGAAAAGGGGTTCCCCAAAAGCAGTGTTTAACCAAGGTAACACAATAAAATGAGGAAAAAAGCCATCAGAATGGGGAAAATAACCAAAAAAATAATGATAATAAGGGTTAGTTTTATACTCTAGGCGAGAACAAATTTTGTATCGAGGCTGATTTGTATCATCAGTGAGCATTACGTTGAACCATTTTCCCCCACAATAAATTGGTAAGATTACCATTTTAACTTATTAAACAGTCCCAGACTCAGGCAAGTTTGCTTACCTACAACATAACAGGAGTTCAATAAATATTTGAATTAGTGAATGAATAAAAGAATGACATGTCAAATAAGCAAATACATATCAAAATTCTGAAACAGTTATATCTGCTATTCTATTTATATGGCGAAGTAAGTTTTAGAATATTTCTATCTTACCCAGAGGTATCAATCCAAATTTTTTTTATTGGAGACAATGTATAATTTTGTATAATCAAAATAAAAGAATTCAAATATATTTTTGGAAATTGATGGTATATTTTCACTAATTCATGACTCCCGATAGCCTAAAAGCAGCTATTGTGTCAAGACAAATTATTAGCTTTCACAATGGTATAATAAACAGAGCTATAATTCATGTTCATTTGGAAACATTCTTCCCTAGTTATTGTGAGATTCAAAACATATATAGCCAGATAATCTGTTATGATTGTTAGTTTCCTTTAAAAAAAATAAAACAGAATGGCTACTTGTTAAGTAACCAATCAGAAAATATCTCTAATCAGCCATCTTGGTCACTTAAACATCAAAATGTGCAACTGTTTCAATCTGTAAGCTGAGAGACCACATTTCACATTCATATAGGACCGTTTGGATCAATTGTTGGATCACTTTCCAGGAGTCAGTCCAAAACTGTTATGGACAAGTAGAAAGTTGCTGTAGTACTATGTATGTGAAAACTCTTCACGGTAATAACCATAAGGGGTCCAACCAAAGAACCCATTTAGCCTGGTGAGTCTAAACAGCTCTGTGGTCAGAGTGAGAATACCAAAGGTAAGAACTCCTGAGTGAATTTTATTCCTTGGGTGTGTTGAACTGGCACTGTAAGGTGCCAGGAAGGTATGAACAAGTATTTGAAGATGATTTCTGTAGCTGGAAAATATAGAGAACTCTTTCCATATAGGCCCATGAACTGGCTTCAAAGACAAACCCTGAAGAGAGAGTTTCACATTGTTCTCTGCAATGCAGTTTTCCAAGACTAGGTGATAACCACGCCACAGAATATATACACACACGTATATAGCTACGTATGTATTTTATTATTATTCTATTCATTCTGGTGAATGTATTAAAAAGAAATTAATAACCTGGGTCAGTGGTTTATAGTCACACTTTTAGCACGATAGTGATAGTCTTTCTCAGGTTGAACTTTTGGGGCCATCCTTTATCTTTCTCTTACCCCCAAAGCTAGAGTTAAGCTATTCCTAGAACTGCCTCGCTTATAGGTACTTTATAAACTGCTTTCCCCCTGCCTTTCTTTCTTTCTTTTCCTCCCTTCTTTCCTCTCTCTCCTTCCCTTCTTCCTTCCCTTCTTTCTCTTTTTTTTCCCTCTAGCTTGGGAACACCAAAATTTGAAGAGAAAAAACTGAAAGCATAAAAATGCTTTACAGTCACAACCAATTCTTTTCAAATAGTTAGCAAACCTGGTCCTCCTCATTTGGACAATTACAGGCAAAAGAAGGATCTAGTTTCAAAGTGCAGCTGTTCATTTGAAGTGGTATAGGCTTGGGTAATTTTTTCAATGAGAAAATGGTGATGAATGGAATAGAAAATAAAGATATCTTTTAAGCTAGACTAAAAAAATTATTTTAACTCAAGAAGGTCATCAATTTGGAAATATTATCCAGAGAATTTTCAAATCACAGAGAGGAGCTTTCAGGAAATCTTAAGTGACTACAAATGAAAAGTATGCCTCAGAGACCAGTTTAAATAAAAGTCACAGCAGTCACATATGCAACTTTAAACCATGCAACATCCAAGGCGGAGGAATCTTAGGGAAGCCACTGGGATCCCAATGCATATAATTATCTTCTTTGTAAACCACATAGCAATAGTAACAGTGGTCTCTGCCATTTTTATTAATAAAATTTTATTGTAGATTGCAATACCATTTCAATTCTTATGACTTCCAAATATTATTTTGCAGACTAAAACAAACAAATGATCTTTAAAACTACATCTGATGCTGGTCATGGAAGTATGTTCCCTTTGTGAAAATTCACTGAGTCGAATACAGTTAATTTGCACACTTCTCCATACATATGTTATGCTTCAATGTAAAGTTTACTAATTAAAAAGAAGCTATACTCAATCCTATCCTTCCGTATGACATTTTTTAGGTGCTTTTTAAAAAAAAAAAACAAACTATGAGAACACAAAACTGCACATCTTCTTCAAAACCTTACCCCCAAATTTCTGTAAGCTATTTTAGGATGTTAGTTTTTCTTTTGGGTTTAGTATCCTTAAGTTTTCTCTTCTGATAGAAAAAAAAAAAATGCATGCTCTCCTATTTTAATTTCCCACTCATTACATTTAATTCTTCCCATTTCTCTCTACTGATACCTTTCCAAATAAGCAGAGATCCCCATTCATTACTAAGCTCCTTCACTGTTGGTGTATCACTATAACTGGCCTGCTTTTTCTTCTTGAAAGCAGTCTTCCCATTTGGCAAAGGGCATAATCAGCACTAGCTGCCTGCTGCTTTGCCGGGTTTATCAATAATGTAGTTAATAAAGAGAGGTTTTGTGGATAACCACACTGTGTTATAGGTTATCTAAGAACTCATACCTTTTCTTCAACTTCCATCTTAAAAATTCATGAATTAAGCAAACCTCAGGGAAGAGGAGGGGGGTGATTTGTGAAATAGGGCATTCTCATTTGTCACTGAAATTACTGACTTTTGGAGTCAGCGATTATTATTGTCATATTAAATTATTTATTTCCAAGGAAAATCGCGGGGTAATCTCAAAATGACTTTTAAATCATTGGCCTTAAGAATATCTTCTAAAGAACCAATTAAGATGTGTATTTTATACTGGTCACCAAAAAAAAAAAAAAAATGGTGACGAACTGAAGTTTTTATTTTTGTGTTTGTGTTTGCGTCAACCATTTTCCGTAGCCAACTGCCTGAAAAGCTTCAGACTGCTTTATACTTCCAACCAACGGTGACTGGCGCTTCCTCTTAGTAAGCAGAAGTTGTCACAAACGACAGAAAGTGATTAGCAATCACTTGGTACACGACGTGAGATAGTCTTAAAACCCCATTTACCCCCTACTGAACCAATATCTCAGCTCATTCTAGAGAATACGAACAAGTATTTCTCCAGCAACTAACATAAGTGAAAATATGAGCCCTAGCTCTGTAGAATGCAACAAATTTGGTCACAAAGGAAAATGAAAGCAAGCACCCTAATACTAACTCAAGACACTTTAGTCGGAGAAAAACAGCCTGCATCCCATAACATTTTATGATACCAAATGAGATGCAGGCAATGTAATTTCACTTATGTGATTCACTTACAAGCCATGCAAATGCAATCTTGCTGATTACATTTAAAACAAAAGACTGAATCTGCTTATTTATAGAGCAGACCAAGAGTCAGGCAAAAATCATGCTACTCCCCCCAAGAATATGGAACAAAAAGAAAACAATCTGCCCGAAGACCTTTTCATCTCGGCAGAAAGAAAAATGATGTTAACAGTGAACCCCAAGTTGACCCAATATGCTTAATAATGTGGCTTCTTGGTGCCCTCAATAGAAAACAAGGTCAACTGTGTGAGTAATCGTGAGCTGAGGTGTTCAACTCACATGCAAACAATGTCCAGTGTTTTATTTGATTTATAGAAGTGTTCAGTAAGCACTTGCATCTACGTTTAATTTTAAACCTTCATTTATCTGTGGGTGTGTGTGCATGTGTACACACAAACGTATTTGTATATAGACAGTAGAGATACACAATTTCTACAGTGAAATGTAGACTGCTACAACCAACATATTCACTAGCTGGACTCCTCGCAATGCATATTTTATGAACGTCTCTGCCTACTAAGATGGGGTCTTGATCATTCCAGAACTACTAATTTTAATCATCACCAAAAACTTAGAGCTTTCATTAGAAAATTTTCCTATTATGGAGTTGAACAGGTAGAACTCAGTGTGAAGGTTGCTGCCAAATGCCATCTCTGAACTTCCCAGAAAAGCAACAGAGCTGGAAAAATTCTCCTACTTTCTGTGATGCTCCCTTTTTAAATATCTAACAGGTACTCCTGGCGAACCACCAGCAACTGAACCAATGCCCAGCTGTCAGCCATCATACCAAGGGCCTAGGCACTTGGCTAGAGTCTCACTGAGAGTTGGAGCAGCAGCACCCCAAGCAAGAGGATCCTCGCCAAAGCCGACTTGGGCCCAGCTGCAGTCTTCACAGAGAGAAGTTGAGTGCGATACCTCACACCTGCCACAGAGAGCATCTTCCAAGAGGGAAATTGCACGTGGCTGGAAATGCTCCTTGTGAGTGACTCATGGCTACGGGGTTTCTCAATCTTAATGAAGAAGACACACTTCAGTGGTCTACCGAGGGATGCCAACACCAATTATGGATAACAGAAGCAATTTTCTGTGCAATAACACCACTGTTTTTTGGTCTGAGACATCATTTCCAAATAGTAGCCTCTGAGAACCTGTCAAAAATGGAGGGCTTTTGAAGCGACCCTTGATCTCTGATACTGAGCCACAGCCAGGTCTCAAAACTGTACTCAAATTGAACTTCGTAACATTTATTGCTTTGAAGCATCCAAACTTCCATCTTCATGTTTCCAAATGGAAAAGACCTAAAAGCATATCGTTTTTGCTCATTTCCACATAGCGCAAGCAGTAGGCCCCGAAACCGTTTAACTTGTTTGGAATGTGAGCCATTATCCAAGCCCATGGCATATGCACACTTCTCAACTCCTGCATCCTAGCAAAAATGCAATTGCTCTCCAAATGCGTAGTCTCTGAGTAGGAAATGGCAGTGGTTTCTGGAGCCCTGGGATGCAGAAGATGCTGCCAGATTTGAAAGGAACCAAGGGACACAAGAGTGGTAGTGGTAAGAGCAGGAGGAGATATTATAAAATGAAAGCAAAGTGTGATCCTCCAGGGCAGAAAATAGCTGTTCCTGTTTAATTGACACTGCTTTCCATCATAGGGTGCCTCCTACAGGGAGTCTACCTTCTTTCATGTTTGGCACAAGAGTCAGACATGAAGATACTTTGACCTGGGGTATGTCTACAGGGAAAATTGGGAAATAAAACTGGAAAGCAATTCAAATGACTTCATTGTCAGAAGAAAAAGGCTTTATTTCAGACATGTTCTTGAAGAAATTCTCCCTCGCCTCTCCTACTCGTTAGGATTTAATATCTGCCTCAAACTGTAAGTTCCTTAAGCACTTTCTGCTCAGTAAGGGTCATAAAGACTACGACCAGCAGTCCTGTGTGACCTCGATCAGGTGCCTCAACCTCTCTGAGTCACCAACTGGCCATATGTAAAATTCTCTACACATGTTTCCCTCACAGTGAACACAGCGTATGACAAGTATAAAAAAAATACACCTTGGTAGGCTCCTAGTAAGAATGTACGCATGATTATTTTATTAAATATTATTTAATTCAAGTGAATTTGACCATCTCCCTAAATAGGCAAAACACCCCTGGCAGACAACAATGGGTGGCTTACAGTTCTACACTATTCTGACTGCTAGACCCAAGACGACATTCATTTATTCATCAATAACTATTTATTTATTATAGCAGATACTGTGTTATGCTCAGGGAATAGAGCAATGAGGTGAAACAGCCACTATCCCTAACCCACCTTGCCACTTCCAGTAAATACTGATTAATTGATTCATTCATTCATTCATTGAAACATTTTCAGTGACACCCAACTTTCCCCAGACCTCCCACTCCTCTTGCTCATTTCCTCCCTATCTGTAGATGGTTTCCAAGACTTCCATCAAGGATAAAAGCTCTTTGTCTTATGCCAATATTTTAGAGGTTCTCATTTCCAAAAAAAAAAAAAAGTGTTAGAAGATCACAAAATCACAAAAGAGGCCTCAGTCACTCAATGTCAAAATATGAGAGCTACCAACAAACCATCCTTCAGGTATTGATGCAAGAGTGACAGCAGGTGACAGGGGCATCTTCAGCAAACCATACGGAGGAACACTAAAGCAAACAAGGTTGGCAATAACTAGTCCTGGGCAATCATTATAATTGCAGGGATGACTCTCTAAAGACGATGGGAAGTTTTTAAGTTCAGAGAGAATGTACCATGAGGACAAAACTACATACATACATGTTGAAGACTGTTTATTAATTTGTTAAAGATATGTTTAATTACTGAGCCCTTGGGCACTGTGCTGGATTCAAGATCAGCCCACATCAGCCCTGCCCTGACAGAGCTTCTAGTCTGGAAAGAGACATAATGCTATCTTGACCATCCCTTTATATTTGGAAATGTAAATTTCCAAATGGAGGTAACAGGTGCTGTAATGCTTGTGGATTTAAGTCCTGGATGCTGTGTAAGGCTGCTCTTTTGATCTTTTTTCCACATGCTTCTTGTCCTGGGACTAGGCTTTGAGAAACCAGTGGGAACAGGAGATGTTACAGACACTCTCTCCTACCATGGTGAGAGGAAAGCTGCCTCTCTTTCTCTATTTCTCATCCTTTCCCCCAAATCTCACAGTTATTTCCATGGGTTATATGGACAACAAAGATATACACCATTCAGTATTTTATATTTTTAATAGCTTCTCCCAATTCACTGCAAGGTCCCTGACTCTGCCTGCCCCCAGCCTCATGTGCACATGTCTACTCAAGCACACACAGGCTTATGAACCGAGTCTCTGGGTGTGCACCTGGCATCCCCAGCTGCACTGGCAGGTGTTCTACCTCTGATAATAATGCCGATAACACCAATACGAGCAAACACGATGACAGGACTTACTGTATCCCAGGAAAAGTTCCAGGTACTATTCATAAAGCAACTGATTTAGCATCCATGACAGCTCCATGAGATACGTATGAATTTTTCTCCTCATTTGCAGATGAGAACACAGAGAGGTTAGGTAGCTTCTCCAAAGTCACACAGCTAGTAAGATGCAGACTAAGACTCAAACCTTGGCAGTCTGGTTCTAGAGTCCACACTCTTAAACATCATACTCTATTGCCTCTCTATCTCCTCACATGGTAAAGCTCAGGAATATATTCCAGGACCTTAGGCATCTATTCTCAAACTAAGTTATTAAAGCCCCGTGTGTTAAACTTGAGTACACTTTCTTAATTTATGGAGTAGTCACACGATCTTAAAAAAAATAGCCAAGAAACCAAAAAGAGGGAGAGAATGGTAGAAGCAAATGCACCTGATTCTATGTGCATCGAACACACTCACGGCCCCTAATCTGACTCTATATGTGAGCAAACAAGATACATAAATCTGGGTAGATTGGTTGGTCATATAAACAATTCAAAGCCTTATCATGCCTCTCTGAACTGACTCCAATTCATCAAAAATGTACAAGCAGGTTATATATGGCACCCTCCATTAACTAAAAGACACCAATAAATTTCCAAAACGTAGGCTCAGCACCAAAATATGTATACAAATATATATATATATATGCATGTATGTATGTATGGGTGGAGAAATCCCCACATATATTGCAGAAGTCCGTGCAGCTTGTGTCTCCTCTGTGCAGTCTGGATCATGCATAATGCAACACCACAACTGCTAACAGCAGGCGCGCACCAGATAATTTACACTTGTTTTTATGGACACGAGGAACTGATCTTTGAAGCTGTCCCTAATGAGATTCCGCTTGGCCCTAACAGCATCCTGAGAGAGTGTTCCGGTTTTCTACTTGGCATCCGGTGCATATTTATAATGCAGAATACAAGCTCATTTAAATTGCACATGTGGATTTTGGTGTCTTCCCTATTTTAAAGAAAGATTTTCATATACTAAGGAGCACGGACTCCTCAATTACTAAACCCTACTTTACCTAAACAATGTCACTGCCAGTCACGACAGGTACTTATCAGAGAGGGAGGTCCACCAAAGGGCTTCTACCTGCAGGGCAAAAAACTCCCCCAATTCTAGTCCAGCCCTCAAGTCCAGAAATTCAATTAGGTCTTCAGCCAAAGGGCATCTCCAGAAAGCCTAATTATATAACACCTTCCTGGTAGACACAATCGTGGGGACAGTCAGGGAAAAAAACCTGAAGCCAGTCACCTAAATTAAAAACTTCCTGCCCCAAGGTGCTTGCAACGCAAGCCTCTTTTTCTTATTATCTCCCCTCTTTTAAGTTCTCCTCCATATAAAATTTTTTCCTTAAGCTTGCCACTTTATACGGGGCTTTTTTAAATCATTTGGTTTTCAAGAGGTTTAGAGCTTAGTCACCCATAATCAGAGCTCCATTACATCCGTACTTCGAGTTTCATCTGTTTTCCCTTATATTAAATTTTTAAAAAGGTTTCAATCACTATAATTAACACCAATGTTGCTAGGATGGTGTTATCTGTTCTTAACCCAAATCACAGATTTCTGTCAAAATGGTTATTCTATAAGAGCTTATTAATAATAAGAGTTCATTATCTCAAAAAAAAGTAAAGTTGTTACAAAACATAAACTGGTTCTCCTTATGCAAAATGCACGATTCCCATGATAACAAATGACCCGTTTTCATGGTCTTCATTTCAGGTCAACTCCACAGGTTAGGGGCAGTTGTCAGTCAGACTCCTAATCACTGGGCTGAAATATATCCTAATTAATTTCACGCTTCTCTCCAATAACTGTTGACTCCAAACAGGATCAATAAATAAGCATTTTACAAAGGAATTAAAACAATATACTTTCTAATGCCTCAGTTTTTAGAGAAAAATATAGGGAACCCAAGTCTTTAGGGTCAAGTTGAAAGCGAAACTGATGTATTCCCTATGTCAGAAATGAGGATTTACTACTGTCAATGTAAATGTCAACTGAAGGCAGGACAGATTACAGCATTAGTGTAGGAGTATCAGAAATACTCACTCTGAGCTTCATCCAGCTCCACCCTGAAAAAAATACGGGAGACTTACATAAGTTACCCTTTTTAAAGCCAAGGATTTAGTCAAGTCCAAATACATGCTCTCAAAATGAATGGATGATGATGAGGGAACACAAACTTCTTAGAGAAGCACATATAAGAGTAGTGAATCCTCGCAAACTCAACTTTCATTCATTCATTCAACAGGTATTTGGAGCGTGTCTAGAATGTGCCTGGTAACAGTGAGAGGTGATCTGGATAGAGGCAGGTGAAAAGAAAAGAAAAGAAAAGAAAACTACAAAGACAGAGTAGCTGCCTTCAGAGCCTAGTGGAAGACAGTCATTTCACAAATAACTTAAAATTACATTTATGGGGGCGCCTGGGTGGCTCCGTCGGTTGAACATCTGACTCTTGGTTTCAGCTCAGGTCACAATCTCAGGGTTCTGGGATGGAGCCCCACGTCCGGCTCCCCACTCAGCAAGGAGTCTGCTTGTCTCCCTCTCCCTCTGCCCTTCCCCCCACTCACGCGCCCTCTGTCTCAAATAAATAAATCTTTAAGAAATTAATAAATAAAAATGCATTTATGATAAGTGGAGCCAAAGAAAAGCATTACTTGTAGGTACTCTGAATACAGAGCCTTCTCAACTTATAATGGGGTTGCCTCCCAATAAACCCATCGTTAAGTTGGAAATATCATAAGTCAAAAGTGCATTTAATACATCTAACCTGAGGAAAATCATAGCTTAACCTAGCCCACCTTACCCATGCTCACAACACATTAGCCTACCGTTGGACAAAATCATGTCACATAAAGCTTATCTTATAATAAAGTGTTGACTATCTCATGCAATTTACTGAATACTGTACTGGAAGCGAAAAACAGAATGGTCGTATGGGTACAGAATGATTGTGAGTGCATTGGTTGTTGACTTTCACGAAAGCACACTGACGGGAGCTGTGGCTGCCACTGCCCAGCATCGCCAAACCGGACTGAACTGTGTATTGCTAGCCCAGGAAAAGATCCAAATTCAAGGACAATTTCTACGGAATATCACTTTTGCACCATGGTAAAGTCGAAAAATCTCACGCCAACTTGCTGCAAGTCAGGAAAGGTCTATACACATAAAGGTTCACATAATCCAGAGAGGGGGTAGGGGCTCCCCTAAAGAAGTGACAAAGGAGGATGGGGGAAATAGTATTGAGGGAGAAGAGCTGTCAACATCATTCCGAACCTCAGAGTTCAGGGCAGTGGGCCAGCCTGATGCTCTCCCCACACCTCCCCGTACCACTCCCTTAGAAAAAATTAAAAATAAAAAATTCAGGAGGTGTGCCTAGAAAGTTGGATTTACAACGTGTTTTCCTTCCATGTCAGCACCAAAAACAGACAGGATCGAAGACCTTGGGAAAAATCGGTGGACAGATCACCAAAGCTGGCACTAAGTGCTGCCAAGTGTCTGGCTGGCACCAGGGTACAGACTAAATTGGCCATAAAAACCTCACTGTAGTCCTTGCTCCTCTCAAAGGAAATCATTTCGTGATTCACAATGAGGCTTACCCAGAGGCCAGTCTTAGGGGGAGGCCCTGAATTTTGAGCTTAACTCAATTGCACGGTTTAGGGCAAGAGTTTCATATTTCAGATGTGCAGTCAGGTAACCTGATCCCATCAGAGTTTTAATGGCTTCTAAAAAATCCAAAGTGTTAAATCCTTTTCCCAGCCTCCCCCAGAGCGGTCTGAGGGTGTTTTTTTCCCCAACCTCCATTCCCCACCCCACCCCCGTCTCTTATTTTTCATACTCAAACTTTTACTAAGTCTGAGACACTAATTTAACACACATTTCTTAATCCTCAAGTCTGATTGTAATCTGTGCGCTAAGAGAGTACACACATACCTAATGCAGTCCCTTTAAAAAGCACTGACACAGAGGAAATAAAAGGATAATGGAATATGGAGAAATGGTGCTTTATTTCAGAAACAGCATTATTACCGTGATTCCTTCTAAGCCTGGGGAGAACGCGCTCTGGTTCTGGGGAACCAAAGGCAGCAGACCCAAGTAAATTCCACAGCTCCAGTGAAGGCACATCTCAGAGTCACACTGTCTCAGGCAGCATGCCGGGAGTTGAGATAAGAGTTTATTAAGTCCGTGCCCCTGGCTATCAGCAAGTTCACACAGACTCAAACCCTCCCTCTCAGTGTGAGAGTCCCCTGGGAGACAGCACAGCCCTAAAAACTTTAAAAGCAGGAGGAAACGGAAACAAAACCAAAAACTTCTCAACAAGAGTAAAACAGACACCCACATTAATGGCATCAGAAAAAAGTTACAGTAATGATGGCCCAAACGTGCCACCATGAAGACTCCGTGGAAGCTCAAGGGTTAATGTGGGGGGCGTGGTCACGATGAACAACATTACTGATAATAATAGCTACCACGCATTGAGCACTGAGATGCTGTGCTACGTGCCTTACTGAGCACTACGCATCCTCTAACATAACTTCACTGTCACCTAGTGAAACATGTATTATTAATGATGCCCACAGTAAAACCAAGGCACTAGTAGTAGAGAATATACTGGAACACACGCAAGGGGCATGGGGGTGGAGAGACAGACCGGAATATGGATATACTATTGGGGGGGGGGAGCTTTTTCAAATTTCTTTTTTTTTTAAATATATTTATAAATGTGCCTAAATTTCTGCCAGACAACAATCACTCTCCTCCTGAGTTCTCCCCTCCAAAATACATGCATGCATTCTTTCCATCCCTCACCTTCTGTTTACGACTTTATTAAGATATTAAGTCCAGCAGTGGTGCCTGCAGCCCGTGGTACAGCACCTCGCAAAACAGCACTGTTTGTTTATAAGGTGACACAACCTTCCCCGCGGTGTGGGGGCATGACTAAAATCCACTAATGGCCAGAAAGCTCATTTTAATTCTACACTTAACAAAATAAACACCTCATAAAGGCAGGTAAGCAGAAGCTACTTTTCACTCTGGACTGCTTTGTCTTAATAACCTTTGAAAGGAAGGAACGGACTGCAGGGAACGGGCTCTCGCACATGCAGAACACAATTATGGCACAAAGAGATTGTGATAAAAGCAAAACCCCTCATGCAAAGTTAAATTATTTTTTTCCTTGAAGGTGGAGGGGAGAGTCCCTCTCCCAAATACAGACCATTGCTAAATTGAAATGGTTCTTTCACTGCAAATTCTGGCTGCGTTAGTGGGCTCTACAAGCCTGTCTGAAAAACCAGGGCATTTGATTTCCCTGAAACCAATTCCCAAAAGGGCTGATTTTTTCCCCCTCTTTTGTCCACAGAAAATGAAGCTCCACTTACATGTTGGAGGAAATATTTCAAAACATTCCCTTTTTCCTCAAAGTGCAGAATTTATGGTAACAGATAATTAACAACAAATGACAAACAATCTGAGCAGTAAAGGTCCCAGTTTGGTTGCCAAGATGATGGTATCAAATTCCAAGATAAACAGTGGAGCGTGCCGACTGCCATTAACGTCCAGGGGTCTAGATGGAGAGATGCAAAACAGACCAGGCATCCGCCACCAAGGGGCACAATGTGAAGCAAACCACCTCCCACGGGGTTATGATTTCCCTTCTGAGTCCTCCAAAGTGTCAGTGGGTGTGGGGGTAGGACGGAGCTCCCTCCACTGTACTGAACAGACACCCAAGCCTTTATAGCTCACATAGGGAAAACATTAATCTTCTTTGAACTGCATTCTGGAAGAATGAGGAATTAATATCCTTTTGGAGTTAACACCTCCTTCCTCGTTCGTTCTTCCCAAAGATTTGCATCTTCTTTTCTCCGAGTTTGTTGAGTCAAAATAGGGTTCAGTGCTGCCAGTTGTGCCCAGAATGTGAGGGTCAGGAACAAAGTGAAAGCAAGTTAACCTGTAAAAGTTGGAATTTGAGCACAACACATGGTAAGTCTCCCAGATACCAACAGATGGCCAACCTTGGGAAATCGCAATTTCAGATATTCTTACATTTCTCAAAAGCCAGTTCATAGTTTGCTATTTGTCAAATTGATTTTTTTTTAAATATTGAAATACAAACCTAAAGTTCGAATTACCTAGAAGGGCCTAACAAATTGTCCTTCTCAGAGACCAAGACAGGTCAATGTATCAAAAAATTGCTATTCTGATCCTTTCAAGGGCTGGATTTGTTGGTATGTGGGGTTGGTATGCACAACCCAGAAAGCTAAGGTGCAATTTGTCTTATCTCCTTGTAAAGCCCATTTTGACTGATGTTTAGGGATGCTGACACTCTCCTGGTATTACAGTCAAGCCCAAGGCCGGGAACATCGCAATTGCAAGAAAGAGTTCTGATCTAATGAATATATCTTCCAGTCTGTCTGTCTGTCTCTTTTTCTCTCTTCTTTTCACCCTCCCTCTGTTTCCTTCACACATATTCCCATTTCTCCTCTTCTCCATAAAACACACATCTCACTATATTCCTTGCCCACCCAAGCAGGACCAGTGTGCAAAAGCTGGTGATATTTTTTTAAAATGGAATATGTTAAACATAAGGTAAAACCAAGAGCAATGGGTATGATATTTGATTTTAAAAAGAAAGTATCTAATACAGTCTGATAGGCTTCTGTAATTATCTTTGAAGTCTTAAGGCAAAGCAAAATGAAACAAAAAGAGAACTATTTTCCAAAACACAGGACTAAAATTGAGCTGGTATACTGTCTATGTCATAGCAAAAGGCTAAATCAGGAAATTAGGGAAACATGCTTAAGTTGCTTAGCTGGTGGAAGACTTAATTTTTTTCTTGATTTCGGTTTTAAGTCCTTGTGCAAAACACATTTTAAACTAAGTGTGCAATATGTAAACGGTTTGAAACTTGGTCTGTGGCCCAAATACCTAAAACCAAATACCACAAGTAAGCCACTCTTCTTAGCCAATCAGTATAAATGCCAAAATAGCCCACCGCAAGATGGGAAAAGATATTTTTCCAATCCAAGAATTATCAAATCTTTGAGCTGGAAGGTTTCAGAGGCTTTCTACACAAAGAAGTAAATGGGCTTGAGTACAGTCTGTGTTACAGCAATCTTTCAAGGAAACCACTACCAACAGAGGAACCAAGAATGGTTTCATTCTCACTTGGAATTTTAAAGCTCAATAATATCAAGTACTGAACATTTACCTGTTTGCTTTATTAATGGTACTAGTTTTTCTTTCTCTTCTCTTTTTTTCAACTGGTGTCAAGAGCTTTACTACTTAATATAAAACTGCACAAAAACTTAAACCCGCTAGAGGGGCTTATATTCTTGATTTGTGGTAAAGAAGAAAATATGGAAAGCCTGCAAAAATGCATTTTCTTACATACATTTTACCCTTCTACAGGGACAGAAAATGAAGAAAAAAATCTTCAAAACAAAACAGAATAAAAATATGCAGACTCAAATACTGTGAGGGCCAATAAATCCAACAGAGTTTCCTCTCTGCAGAGTTCGTGTTTCTACAGAGACAAAGCCTCCAAGTGTACTTCTACATTTAAAAAAAAAAAAAAAGGCAGACTAACATGGTGGTCTGCAAAAGGGGGGTAGTTTTGTCCACACTGATATTGAAATAATAGCCCAATCATGCCAGGATGGCTACTGAAACATCTAGTTTCCAGCACGCTGTGGAAGTCTAAAAGGGGAAAAAAACATGGAAGGACAGAGCTGAGGAAAAACCCGAAAAGGAAGAAAAACAAGTTGATGGACAGATCTTCTGAGACTCGGCGAGCTTCTTTTCCTCTTTGGAAATAATTCAGAACTACCAAGACTTTGCTGTACAACACGTCGTCGATTCAGTGACATTGGCTTTGTTTTGATGGCTTAAAATCTACACCTTCATGAGCTCTACAATCTCAGAATTAAAATTAAACAGGTCTCAAATACAGACTCCCTGTTGCATTACTTCCTAGTTAGCTGTTTTATATGTTTTTCTCAAAACATCTCCATGAAGGAAGTTAAAAAAAGAAAAATAACAAAAACTGTATCTAGAGCAGGCAATAGATTTAATCCATAAGGAGAGGTGAATTGGCGGTTTCCCAGTTTCAGGATGTGTCTATCCATTGACTATGGCCACATGTCCCCTATGAATCTTTCTTTATCTCTATAAATGTAGGTAAGAATTTCAGAATTTAAAATCCAGGCATACCATAGTAGACGTCAAAATTCTTTACCCTCCCCGAAAGTCAAGTAACTAAAAAACAAACAAAATACTACACAGTTATACAACACACACCCAGGGTTCTAAGAACAAATGTCCATATGGACAAAAAAAATTCTAATTTTAGGTTGCCTTTTTAATGCTCGAATGCAAAGAAAGAAATCTACAGAATAGGAAGAAAGTCAGCTCTAAAATGAAGTCAAACTGTCACGGACCACAAGACCAGTACCCTCAGGGAGTATATAGGAAAAAGAACTTATTTTAAAAAAAGAAATGAGAGAGGAAAAGAAAAATACTCTGTGTTTACATATGAGTGCAAACGAAAAGAACCATTCAGCATCTCCACGATAAATTTCAGAATGAAAACATTAACAAAAATTATGGCCATGCTAATGTGCAGGCCAGTGATAAATTTGTAATGAGAATGAGCATGAGAATGAGCGGCTTACCAAGGGAAAAAATGTTTAGAATTTTTTCCCCAACAGCGAATGCAGCCCAGCTGCAGAGCAAAGGATGAATTTCTACCTTGTTAGTAAAGTGTAATGTTACAGAGCCCCAGACGTTCATTCATTCGTTGCTGGGGGGGGTGGGGGGGTCATTTCTCTTCTCCCTCTCCGCCACATCTCCAAGATGCCTCACTATTATATTCTTTTCCTACAGAACACCACTAATGATGAGGGATTTATATTCTTAATTTCAATCCAGACCTGAAGATAAGATAAGAAGCAAGAGAAATCCGAAACTGCCAGAGTGGGAGGTTATGATGCTAAAATGGCACAAATCTGAAATTCAGGGAAGCCCAATGTACTAATGACCATAGACCTAGACTAGAATCCAGGTTCTCTGAAATACTCTCAAGGAGTCTACTACAGCAAGCTGCTTACTTACTGATACTATGTACCCTGATGGCCTCCAAAAATGCATCAAAAAAGGCCTCTTAATAAATTTCCCTTCAGGTAGAGGACTAGAAAGGAGGCAACCTCTTTGGCCCTGCTCCCACCTTCCCACACATGAACAAGTGGAATTATACTGAACCAAAATGTAGCCTTTGGTCTATTCCTCAATTACAACGTAAAATAGAAGAAAGTGTCACCCAAAGAAAGTAGATTCACATTTGTGTGAGCTTTCAGTGCAAATCTTGCAAACAAGGCAGAAGGACTTATAGACAAATTACATTTTTATCATTCTTAAAAAAAGTTTTTATCATAAAAGTATTACATAGTTGTTATAATAAGAATTCAAATTATACAAAAGTATATAAAATAAAAAGTGAAAGGTCTTTATCCACCAACTCCCTCCCCTTAATTCATTCCCTAAATAATCACCAGTAATGTCGGTTATTTATTTTTCTACACACTTCTGTATTCTTTTAACCGAAAGGTACCATTCCATAACTCTCCTGTGTAACTTTGTTTTTGCACCTAAGGGTGCCTAATACAGACCTGACATAAACATTTACTTCCCAGCATGAGAAATGAAACTTCAGAACGCACAAACAAACAAATGAAATCCTATAAGAATTTGGCATGGAATGATCACCAAGCTACTCTAAAAGCTACAGAGCATTTTTGATTCACAATGCCCAAGCAAATACTGACAGATACTTTACAATGCAATAAAGAGTAACAAGAACACAAGTTGGACTCGCCAGGTTTTATGTAAGAAGTTCAGAAAGGAAGATGTTAACACTGATGTTACCAGCTGGACACAAGACCATATGAAAAAGATCATAAATATTATCATAGCATTTGTTTATCAAGTGCTATATCTTTCAGGCACTGTATGTCATATGCTTTACCTCATTTAATATGCACAACTACCTTAAAGGTTCATTCAACCCATTCTACGGATGAGAAGACTCAGTAATTTGTCCATCATCACTCAGCCAAGCTAGTAACTGGCAGGATCAACACTTGTATATAGATCTCTGATTTCAGACCACACTCTCAACTATCAGATGAATATTGTTCTCATTCCCTAGCCCAAGCTGTGGCCCTTTGCACTCAATCCTGGTTAATTATAATTAACTCCTGATGCTTCTGTTTTAATCATTGCCATAAGAGGGAAGCCTAAGACACTGCTGGGGGATACAAGACCCTGAGAACAGCCCATGAGGAAGAAAGCCACTGTGATTTCACAGAGAACAACCAAGCAACACTCAGGTCCCTGGATTCCTTCTCCCCTTGGGACTGTCACTCCCAAGGACTAACTGAAGTAAGTGAGACAATCCTAGGCTGTTTATGACCTTGACAGGCACCAAGAAGTTAGAACATCTGCTAACCCTGATGGTCAAATATTCCACCCAGAAAAGTTTGCTGGGAATGGTTCCTTGAAGAAGACAGGACAAGACTTACCAGTGATTTTCTTACTCATTTATTTTTACTCCACTGATTTTCAAAATGAGTTGAGACAGCTTAGAATAAAAAATGCAGAATCAATAAAACAATCCTTAATAACAGTGAACATGTACTGAGTGTAAACTATGTACTCAGAACTCCTCTAAGAATTTTACAAGTAATACTCTTTTAACCTTCACAGCAACCTTTTGAGAGAGGCACTATTTTATCGTCTGCATTTTACGAATGGAGAAAGAAAACACAGAGAACTTAATACATTTCTCCATGGTTGGTTACACAGCTAGTAAGTGGTGCAAACCAGGTTTTAAATCTAACAATCTTATTCCACTAGAGATGTCAACCACTCCGCTATGCTGCATCCTTAAAACAAGAGCACAGTAATATTCCAGGGGCGTTGACAATGAAGACAAAGACAAGCAGAGGGACTAAAACTGAAAATAAAATTTGGTATGAGCTTCCTAGCAACCAATTCTTAAAGAAAAAGGTGAGGAATCAACCTCAGTAGGGTGACCAACCATTCTGGTTAGCACAGGACTAAGGGGTCTCCCAGAACACAGGACTTTCAGTGCAAAAGCTAAGATGGCTGGATGCCCTACTGAAAAAGGTTTTATAATATTTTATTAGGCTTCACATAATTAAAAATATACAAAATCTTTATGGTGCTTTCCAACCTACATTGGCTCCTTCAGCACCTCCTCCCACCAACATTAAAAATATTAAATTCTAAATAATTTTTTCAACACTCTGCTTGGGGAAAAGGAAGGGATTGTAGAAAAACAAAACACTGTTAACTGTTGGTTTTCAAATATCGTATCTATCACTATGTTCAAGAGTCTGGGTAAGAGAGGCATACACATTCTTGGCTAAATTCTGCCCTATCAACTCCAGCTGTGCTTTCATTTTCTTTCCCAAGGTCATTTAAGATTGCTTTCTTTAAATTAAAAAATAATAATAATAATAATCCTTTGGATTTTGCCATTTGCAACAACATGGATGGACCTAGACGGTATTATGCTAAGCGCAATAAATTAGAGAGAAAAAGACAAATACCATACAATTTCACTTCTATATATATGTGGAATCAAAAAAAAAACAAAACAAATGAATAAACAGACCAAAAAAGCAAAAATAGACCCACAAATACAAGTATAAACTGGGGGTTGCCAGAGGCGAGGGAGGTGAGGGGATGCGCAAAATGGGTAAAGGGGGGTGGGAGGTCCAGGCTTCCGGTTATGGAATGAATGAGTCAAGGGGATGAAAGGCACAGCACAGGGAATAGAGTCAATGATATTATAACAGTGTTGTATGGTGACAGAAGGCAGCTACACTTGTGGAGAGCACAGCATAAGTTATAGACTTGTCCAATCACTGTGTTGTACACCTGAAACTAAAGTAACATTGTGTGTCAACTATACTTCAATTAAAAAAATAATTCTTCCCTATGTCACAGGCAGAGACACGGGCCAGTGGTTCTTAGAAAGCTTGGTGGCATCCTCGTCAGAACTCATGGGAGAAACCAAACCAAGACCAAGTAGTAGATTTTCCGAAGCCACTTGAAACAACAGCTCTGAAGTCAGTGGTGAGCTTGATGAAGATGGGGACCACGTTTTATGTATCTGTATTCCCCCCTCTGTTTGCAACCCCTTGCAAATAAATGTTGTCTAAACTGCAATCTTAATCTCAGTATGTCAGAGCTAAAAAGACCCGTAACTGTCATTTGGTACAAACGTGTACAGATGAGTAAACCAAGGCATGGAGAAGAGAAGTAAATTGCCCAAGGTGGGTCACAAAATTGACGTGAGACTAACTCAATTAAATGGGAAGTGAGCTATTCCTTAATTAAGGCAAGAAAACCCCACTAAGTTATGTGAAAGAAAACAATGGATCACTTAAGGGACCAGAATTGTAATTCCAATTCGGGTGGTCCATTATGGGTCTTCATAAACCTCAGCTGTAAGTGAAAAAGGACAGGAAACATTTTAAGGATCCCATGTAAAATAATGAGCAACTATTCAAATGGAAAAGACAAAATATTTTTAGGGAGAGGAACCAACCTCTGCCATGACATGTTAAGAATTTCAGAAAAACCAAAGAAATTTTAGACTAAATTTTTATGGATATTTTCCAGCCAATTTAAATTTTTATTTAGATTAAGCACATTTTTTTTTTACTATAAAAGAAATATAACATGATCACATTTAACCAAGATACCTGAATGCCTAGTATGGGCTAGTCACTGTGCTAGGGAAGCAAGCAAGAAAAAATCAAGCCAAGGAAAAGGTGAGCCAGTCGCTTGTCACCTTCATACAAACACTCAAAATGTTAAGATAGAACAGAAAAATTCCAATGAAAAACTCCAAATCTCAATCACAATATCTCATCTCAATGCACAGTCAGATCAGTGGATCAATCCATCAATCGGTAGTTCTGAACACCTGTTACCTGCTCAATCACTGCTTTTAAGAAATGAATGAGAGAGAGAGGTAATAATGCAGGTGGTATGGGTTGAAGAAGGGACGAGGGGCATCATGTTGGGGAGGGGGGCACAGTCAGCGTGGACTGGGAGAGATAGAAGAGGTTTTATAGATGTAGAGAGGCCAGAACCGACTTGAGGCATTTGACCAGCAGAGCATAAACGCGCTTCTCACTCCTCAGCTGTGAGAAGCAGTGAAAGCAACGGCACCACAATGGAGAGGCCCAAGGTGTGCTCGGGTGACAGGGAGCCAACCTGTGCAGCGGCTGGAGCAAAGGGTTCAGGCAGAAAGCCCTCGATAGATGATGAAGGTGAAAAGGCCACCTGGACCCAGACTGTGGAAGAGTGCTCTATTCCAAGGTGGGAAGTCTAGTGAAGGGCTACACAGCTGTCTAGGCTACCATGGCAAACCTCATTTTGCAAGCCTTTTTTTTTTTTTTTCCAGAAAGGGTATATGTAATTTGATCCTTTGATTTGTTCATGGCTAGATCTCAGCAGATTAGTTCTAAGGTTACATGATTTTTTAAATATCTCTGTTCATTCCCAGTTCACCAATAGAATCTTAGGGCCATGAACGAGTGAAGACTTAAGGTGACAGTCCCTATTAGCATCTTCCAAGGAATCTGAGGCAAAACATACTTTCTTTTGCCTGAAAGGAAACAGAATTCACAAAGTTCTTTGTGATTCTTTAACACAAAACGTCACACTGGCAGAACAAAGCTAAAGGTATCCCAATTCCGGCTTGCACAAATTCTATAACATACTTGGAGAAAAAAAAAAATCATTAAAAACAGAAGAATAAAAGAAAATTTGAAATGAACACAGACTTATTCTTCAGAAAAGTCATTTTAACAAAGGAAAATCATATTCACCTTAAAAACTTTTCCTTAATATCCTGTTAACAATCCTTCATAATCATGAATAAATTGTGATTTAAAGAAAGTATAAAATTATTTGAAATAGTTTCACACTAACCATTCACAAGGATTTCTTTCCCTTTTTCTTTTCTTTCTTTTTTTTTTTCCCAGAAATCCCATCGTAGGGAGCTGAGTGGCTCTGTAGAACATACTTGCAAAGTAACATCCTAGTATTTACACTAATACCCAAGCAGTCAAGAGAGATCCTTTTGTTTCATTAGTGTTTCTAAATTTGGGGGGGTATGCATGTGTGTGTGGGGGGGGGTCCTACTATTTTTTAAATGCTCAAATAAAACAAACACCAAAAAAAAAAAAAAAAAGAAAAGAAAAGAACTTGTGACTTAGACATGCCCGGAGTTCAGTTTTGCCAGGAATGGAAAAACAGTCAACAGAGCCCTAACCTCCTTTCTCTCTTGACTATACAATAGTGTTCAAAGAGGTTTAGTCCTACTATGAAAGACTCATGTTAGACATTGGAAGGGTCTAATAGAGAATGAGCACCAGGCATTGAATAAACTAGGGAGATGGTGACCTTTTGCCCCTTCTGCTGAAAGCCCAGCACATCCTGTAGCAGAGAAACAGAAAAAAGCTGGTGTGCATCCAGGTGCTGCAAAATCCTTGCCTGTGGATTTCTCCCGCACTCCATTCCTTAAACAGTTTAAAACTGAAACATGACTTAAATAGTATTAGGGAGTGAGAGAAAAGTACAATTCCTGGAACCAACTGTTCCACTGTCCCTTAATCCTTTGTTCCCCATATTGTTGGAGTCCTGCAGCATGCAGCACACGTTCCACTAGCAACAGGCAAGACAATGGATTTAGCAGTGGCTGGACAATTAGTCCCAATTAGGCCTATTTCCCAGCTGAATGTAAAGGGGTAGTGGGGTGAGGTGTGTGTGGGGGGGGAAACTACAGAAATTTTAAAGAAATATTTCATCATGGAGGCAAACAATACATGTAAAGCAAACTGAACCAGGGGTCAGGAGACTGCCAAAAGTCACTGTGTGACACTAGGAAAATACCTTAACCTCTCTGTTGTTATCCACAAAATGTGGGCAACCAACCTACTTCCCCCCCTTCGATCTGGTGATATAATGTCAAATTGTGGTTGATATACTCTGAAAAATCTGAAAAAGTTACCCAGATGCAGGGTACTCCTCTGAACTATATTTGGAAGCACGGATACCCATCTGTTTTACACATCATACACCTTTTATTCCCCCTGGCAGAAGTCATTAGTGACTTTCTTATTTTATTTCTATTTTCTTGATTGCTAATTTTTTTTTAAGTTCATGAGTGATACTTACATATGTACATGCGGTGGCTGGAATCTGCTCTGGTTGATGTTGTAGTGTGTGAATGCCTGGGTGGGGTTTGAGCTGTACTCATCCACCGTTATGGTAACTTTGCCTTGAGAAGGAATCCCATGAGCCATCCTTCCTCCCTATAGGCATGAGCAATTCACAACTTTCCGGAGCAAAGGATGGAAGCAGGCATGGTGTGTTTCAGCCAACCTCTGAACCCAAGGATCTACTCATCAATACCACCGTGCGTTTCTGAAAAAAGAAAAAAAAATTACAAAATGAGAAAAAAGAAAAAGGAGGTGCTCTAAGAAACGTCAAATATGACACCTGGACCCGAAATGGGCTCAGGAATAAAATCTTGATATGTGTCATCGCCTCGTGAATACAACCTTTCCCAACACTCTACCCTGCATGCAGTTCAGAGTGGACCCTGCACTCCATATGACATTGCTGGCTGCCAGCAAATCACTTCAATGGCGTTCAAACGAAGATTTCCTCTTTAATTATAATTATGGCACTTAACATGAATTACGGAAGGGGCATATCCACAGTTGCCATGGTGTCTAACTATAAATGGTTTGTGCTCGAAGTGGAGAATCTTCCAAACCTTTCCTGCTAATTGGAATGTTTGTTCTGTACAAAGTTGATGTCATAGAATAATGTGAAATCTCAATGCTTAACACAGCCATATAACACGAGGACAAATGTAAGTTTAAAATGCTGCACTTACAAGAGATACCTGTGTACAACCATAACACACACGTAATACATGCACATGTTACATGCAATTTTTTTCTTTCACAAGCAGTTCCCAAAATACCTAGGTACTCAACGCCTGATATACATATGTATTCCACTCTGGCCAAGAATCTTACGGTAAGGCAAATCCTTCTTGCTAAATGTCATATGATTTCTTCAAACACTCCAGTCATGTGGGGGAGAGTCAAATACCTCGAGGCTTGGACCACTACTTGGATGCATTCGTTACGGCCCCTCGTAGCGCCCGGAGAGAGCACTGAAAGGGGGCAGCCGTTACGTTTACCACCTCATTCTTGCTTGGTGCTGTATAATTGCCAGTTGTTGGTTTCGTTCTTTCAAAATTTCCATTAGTTTTGATTATTTTGATAAATGTCAACATATTATTTGCTGAGCTGGGTTGAGAAATGAGGATGTTTATTTTTATGGTAGGGATGCAAAGACTACGAGAGCAAATGCCTGCACTGAGGCTGTTGGAACTCGTCAGTGCAACAGAGAAGAAAAGGGTAGCACCCTCCTTGAGTAACCCTTGGGTAACCCACGCTCTTTACTTTTTTTTTTTTTAATGATTTTTTATTATGTTAGTCACCATACAGTACATCCCCGGTTTCCGATGTACACGCTCTTTACTTTAAGTGCCCTGCATCAGAATATGTTTGCCATGTGCGCCATTAAGCTCCGGGAATCTTAGCTGTTACCTCAAATAAAAATATTTAGAATAATAAGATTAGATTTAAATTTGGCATGAAACACCTTAGATATCAAGCAAAAGGCAGATGGCCTGCCATAGGCCATTTATTTTATTATTTTACAACCCGGGGGTTGTGTAGTCCTCCATATGCTAGCTGGGCTAAGAAATTCCACAGCGTTCTACTCAAATCATTGCCTTCTTCATATTAGCAAAGCAAGCTAAATGACACTCACCTTGCCTTCGTTCCTAATGCACAACGCCACTGCCAAGAGACAAATCCCTGGTGTTCTGGCATTTTAAACAAAGTGTCACTTTGGGTTCTCTTTCCTCTTCCTGACTTCATGGGAGGTAGGAGTCCTTTAAGCACTAGTTGATAGACAACCAGGCCAGTAGGATTAACTAAATTAAAATCTTTCCCTGATCCTTTGATGTAACATATCTATAAGAACTGCTTACAAATCATAATGTAGCAGTTTTCATACCAAGTTTGCAGCTGTTTCCTTAATTTCCCCCACAATTATATTTTACTGTTATTTTGCATAACAGTAAAACACAACACCTGCTTCAAATTGCAGTCCTGTTCTAAGTACTGTAATTCTCTTTTGAGACACAAAGTACCGAGACACTACTGAAGCGCAAAACTGCATAATTGCGCCACGCTGAAAAGTAAATACAAATGAAAACATCTTCCTGTTATAGAAATGACTGTCATTAAAAAGAATGTTAGCCATCAAAGCACAGAGGGAAAAAAATACACATTTTCAGACTGCGAGAACTTAGTGTTTGCATAAATTAAAGAGTGGTGTAAAAATTACATGGCAATTCTTATGTTCCTGCCATCAATGTCTATTGTGTGAGACACACAGCATTAAGAAGCAAAGGAAACAAAATTCATGTCTACACCATTGTGACCTCTCAGTAAGGATCTCTGCACTCTGTGCCAGAAAAAGGTTTAAATGTTTCTGGTGTAAAGTCACCAATTAAACTGAGCAAAAGAGCCTAGAAATAAAATTTCCACACCATTCTGTCAATATCTATGCAGTGACTTAGAGTAGCTAGCGTTAGACCCTCCCATTTGAAGCAGAGGAGAGAACTTAGAAGGTGATCAATTCACACTCCTAAATGGTCCAGTCTGTCCTACAGTCCAAGTAGGATTGCCTTTCCTATCAAGTGAACATCTGTGCCTCTTTGCACCTTTGCCCCAGCAAGACAAATAGTACACCTTTTCATCAGCAAGCACAGGCCCCTATAACTCTGAAGGGCTAAATGGGTGGCTGGCTCCTCATTTGAATTCATCTTTACCATGTTCTCTTTCAAATGTTTTATCGAAAGAGTGCACCTGCAGTGTCTACCTTCTTTAATCTGGAATCCTTTGAAGAAACTGTCGGACTGAGGCAGAGAGCTTCAAAACTTTCACAGGAACCTTTACAGACAAGTCAAGAAAAGGCTTATTTTTTAAAATACTATGTTCACCCCCACTCAGATATTAAACACCAACACATGGAAAAGACTTTTTTTTTCCCCTAGCCAATTCTCAAAGACAATGGCCCCTCCTCTGACCTGAGAAATTTGGGGAAAGCTTGAAACAAGACAGAATGATACACTGCCTAAAACTATCCAGAAGCTGATTTACCTTGCTTCACATATTCAGGCAGTAAAATCTTCCAAATGTTCAGATTTGGGAGCATGTCATCCTCATTACACTTACATCACTTCTTATGTATAATATTTAGAGAAACCAGTACTCTTTCGTTTTCATTTTATATTTCAGCACATGTGCGCCACAAAACAAAGGAATCTGGTACTAAATGTCAGGAACCCTAACGGAAAACCTAAAAGGGACTGACACTGCCAAACGTTCCTGCTGGTGCTAGCTTGATTTTCGCTTAAAAAAAAAATCATGTGGGCTCATTTTGCATTTCCTAGACAGCAATCGCGTCTCCTGTCCCTTAAGCTGTGCAACTTGCAATGTTCTTTTTCAGGAATCTAGCTGGAAAACCTTTTAAAGTCTGCTGGCAATGAAAGGATTAAAAGCTGAGGAATTAAATAACTGTCTCCACCTCCCAGACACCAGAAGTCCAATTTACCAAAAGTTTCAAAGCAACAACTCATGACCTCCCTACCCGAGCTCGCTCGGCACAGCCTATGAGAAAGGAGCCCGTGATTTCCTCGTTTAAACAAGGATGCTCATTTTATTCACTAGCCCTAAGAAGATCGCCCGACCGCCTGGCCGGACTTTGGAACTCTCTTGCTCCAACTCCACCAAATTTCGCTCTCTCCTCCCTCTGCCGCACGGATCGAGGGATTTCTCAACTCACGCCCCTACTCTTTTATGCCCACCTCCGGTTACACATCGCCGTATCCCGGAGCGATGCCTACAAGCCTTCTCTGAAGCTTCTCCGCCACCGTTTTGAGAGGGATGCACAAAGTTCCACGTGCCTCTGTCCACACAGCGCCCCCCCTCCCGACGCACTTACACCTGAACTTGTCTCCAGCACTGCGGACACCCGCCTGGCACATTCTTTCGGAGAGAAAGGGCAGGACTTTTCTCTTGCGCCTCTGGCAAGGCGTAGAGCCTATATATGGTGGGGCGGGGGGCGCGGAATTCTCTACTTTGGATTGGTTTGTTTGTTTTAAATCTAGGGTGGGCAGTTGGGGGGGTGTCCTTCAGCAACTATGCGCACACACGCGCGCACACACACAGACACACACACATACACACACACTCGCCCTGCCCTCCCGGCTCACGACCGGCTCGTCTGGGCTACAGCTCCCCCTTCCTTCCTGGAGCACCAGCTCGCCTTACTCGCTCAGTCCCCCGTTGCCACCACCTTCGCCTCCGCTGCTGCCGCCGCTGCTGGCACTGCTGGAGCTGGCGCTCGCGGCCCCGGCCGGGCTCCGCTGGGCGCCTGTCTTTCTTTCTCTCTCTCTCTCTCCCCCAGCCCCGGATTGATTGATGACCACCGGCGGCCAATGGCTCTGACACCGCGCCATCCTCGCTCGAGCATCACAGCCCCACGCCCCCGACGTCAGCCTCGCGGGCGCATTGGCATCCCCGAGCCCTCAGAGCGGAGCCCGCGCCCGGAGCCGCCGCCGCCGCCGCCTCCCTGCTCTCTGCCCCGGAGCTGCCGGGCTGCTTTCCTGGAGCGGCGGAGAAAGGAAGGGAGGGAGCCAGCGAGCGTTGGAAGGGGGTGTGGAGGCCACGGATTTCCCCCCTCTGTAGAAATCTTTTCTTTCCCTTAAAGTTTTGTTTGTTTTTTCCACCCCGACCTGTTTGTGTTTGTTTGCAGCATCTAAATCAATTACACATTTTGCGTGACCCGCATTTGCACTTAATTTAGGGTATGTTGGGGGTCGGGGTTAGTAAATGTTCTATAAATCTACCCCACCGGGGCATCCTTAATTTCTTGTGGGTGGATTCTAACTCCCTCCCGGATCTCCAGAAAAATGCCCCCTTCATCTCCTAGGCCGCAAAACCCCGGAATTCAAAGGCTTTACAAAGATAACCCTGTTCCGTGTAAATAGCAAAGAAACTCATGCCTCTCTAAAGAAGAAATAGGGCGGCAACGGTTACTTTTTCTCCTCGCTCTTCCCCCCGCCGCCTTGCCCGGGTCGCCGGCTCGCTCCGCAGGCTGCGATCGTGAAGAGACCGGGGGCGGCAGGGGACAGCGAGGTTGGGGCACGGGGACAGGGTGAGAAAAAGCCCCGCGCGAGAGCTGCGCGCGCGCGGGCGGCCCCGGGGGCGGCCGCGCAGCGCAGCCCAAGCACAAAGCTGCGCGGCGCCTTCCCGGCCACCGCACCTCGCTCGGGCCGCCTCGGGCGCCCGGGGCTCGGGCCAACACAATGCACCCGGGCCTAGGCCGGGGCGGTTCGAACACATAACCCCGGGACTTTCTAGTAAACAGCTCGCCTAGCCCTCGTCCCCACCCCCATCCCCGCCGCCAGGCTTTCGCTGATGCCCCTCGCGGACACCCCCTTCACCCCTCCTAAGAAATGCCGGCGGAGAAGGGAGCTGGCGGTGGGGACCCTGAGAGGTCGGGGGCTGAGGACTGGGGGCCGGGGGGGAGGGGAGATGAGCAGAGGGGCGAAATGGGGAGTGGGAGGGAGACAGCTCCTGAAAAAGAATTTGCTTTCGCTCTAGGGTAGAAAATACGCCCTCCTCGGGTTCCGAATTGCCCGGGAAGCGCCCGCTCGTGCGAATGTCAGGAGCACCGGGGCAGCCGCGGTCCGCAGCCTCCGAGCCCCTCGCACGCGCCTCTGACAAGGCACCTCTCACCCGGGCTCCGCTTTGTGTGTGCATTTTTTTTCCCTTCCTCTCGCGCGCGGCACCGGGCGCCCGGCCGCCTCCTCCCCCTCCCCCGCCCTCCGCCTCCCTTCTCGGGGCGGATTACCTTTCCCGGGCTGCGCTCCGGGTCCCGGGGATGCCTTCAGCGCCCAAGGAGCCGGCGATCCATCGCTGAGCGGCCGGAGCCGGAGGGAGGCGCGCGGGGGGCGCGCGGGGGCGGCGAGGGGCGCGGGCGGGCCAGAACCTTCGACCCCGGAGGTCCCGCCGCGGGCTCGGGCTGGGGGCGGGGGGCGCGGCACAAGAGGGAGGCGGGGGGTAGGGGGAGAAAGGACCCGAACAGCCTCGATCTGGGGAGAGAGCGAGCGAGGGGGCGAGGAGAGGGAGCGAGGGCGCGGCGAGCCAGAGGGAGCGCGAGCGGTGCAGTGACAGGGACTGCCACTGGGGTCAAAGGAGCACAGCTCCAGGAAGCAGGGCGGCTGAGGCGCCGCTCCGTGCGCGCTCCCCGGCGGGACCCCGCGCCCCCGCGCGCCCCTCCTGTAGCCCCGGCCCGCTCGAACCCCCACCGGCGTCCCGAGGCCCCGGGGTTGCGAGAGGAGGAGGGAGCTGAGGGCGAGGCCGTCAGCCTGCTGGTGCTCTCGGGTCAAGCAGGCAGCAGGAAGCTGAGCCGCAAGTTCATCATCAGGAGTGTGATCAGTGTAAAAATGATAGGGGACTGGGGAGGGGGTCGGCTGCGGAGCCCCAGAAAAATAAAGGGAGTTTTCCCTCCAAATGGGCGTCTTCTGCAAAGAGAACACCCAAGCCCCCCTATCCACCGACCTGCCTGGCGCTGTCTGGAGTCCTGGCACAGCGCCAGGGCCCCTAGCTCGCCGCGGGGGTAAGGGGAGCGGCTTGGGCACGGGGCTCAAACCAAGGAAGGCGACCCTGGGTCCCCTCCCATCTGCTGAGCTTAGGCTTTCCTGGGGGAGAGCTCTGCTCTCTTTCCTCAAGCCTTTCAACTAGCCAGATACACACACACGCACACACACACACACCTTTCTCTCTGCAATGTTGTTCCTGAGAAAGAAAAGGCCAACCCAGCTGATAATTTTTTTCACTTCCACGAATTAAGGCAGGTTCAGAATAGGGGGGTGAGGAGGGGCAAAGACTTTGTTTCCATTTTTGTCTTGGGAGCACATATCCCCTCCCCCCCCAAAAAAAGCACTTCAAGAACATTTTAAAAATCAAAGTTGGTCCTCTGTTTTCTGCTACTTTGGATAACGGGGAAAAAGACTTTCAGAATTGTATGCAAACAACATAAGGAAAGGAAAAGCTGCTGAAATGCCAGAAGACAGAAGACAAGGAAAAGAAACCTTTTAGAAAACTTGGTTGGTGGGGCTGTCTGTAAAAGATGAGGTGGCCCTGTGATGTTATGCCATTGTCAGAGCTGAAGGATTTGGACTGCAACCAGATCTAATTCCTTTCCAGGAGTCCGACTCAAAGATCTAGGCATTCTCCAAAGGGAAATCCAATGGATGTGTGTGAGAGAAAGAAGTGTGCTAAGTATACTATTTGACAACTGACTAAACATCCTGGCTGAAATTATATCCCCTAAAAATAAAAAGGAGCCATTTCAACGTGGTCTGTGGCCTCTGTGCTGAGACTAATTGGTTTCCAGGGTCTGGGGAGGAAGGGAGAGAGGCTGGTAGGAGCCCCTATAAAAAAAGATCAAACGGAATTCGCTTGAAAATATTTCCCTTTTACAATGGGCTTTCCTGGCACTTGAATTTTAAGTAACCTATCTCTTATGCCTGAGCTGAAATGAAGGGAGAGATGGTGTTGCTAATAAATGTATTTTGTTGTACAGTACGCCCAGAGTGTCAGGACTTGTCAAATGTTCTGAGATCAAGAGGACAGCGATTCTCCTTGCCCAGCACAAATCACAGCAAGTGGCATTGACATTAAAGATGGCAAAGATGGGGCGGGGGGTGGGGGGAGCACCTTTAAATTTTGTTTTTGTTTTCCACCCTAGCAGCAAACACTGACTAGAATTTTGTTGCTGAACAAATGCTTGGTTTTGTTTCCCTTCTGTGAGTTAGCAGTGCACTCCTCTTATCTAAATGATTTGATTTTTTTGACTGATTTGGGCTGATTTAATCAGTTAAAAAAAAAAGGAAAAAAAAGCACAAGCCAAATAATTTCTGTGGTTTTCTTCCTTTTTAAAAAAATAACTGGTAGTCAATCAAAACTGCCAAACTTAAATTCGTACATGAACCTGAATCTATGTGTGCACACGGGTAATAACTAATAATGTGTTCTACTTAGTGCCACATCTTATGGGGTATATAATGCTATACAAAACAAGTGAGTGATCCTTTACGAAGTCGATGAAAATGTGTATATCATTTTACTGAGTGGGAAAAAATTAAGGCAGAAAAAGCTGCTTGAAATTGTAACTTGTAGTGTAGGAAGAAGTCAACCTCTTCTGTGTCCTGATCAATTATCCACAGGGAGAAGTAGTGACCAAGCTGTGTTAGGGCTATGAATTTTTATTTCTATTAGGTTACCAAAATAAAGAAGCCAGAGAAATAGAAGTAAATTTAAATAATAAGTCAGGAGCAAAAGAGACGCACTTTTCAAATAATTCTCATTACATGGATTTGAACATATGGTTTTGTTAAGTCATATTCTCCATCAATATAGCTACCTACACTAAAAGCTTGTTTTAAAATGATTGGATGTGAACCATGTCTGTCCCCTGACATCAGCTTTGAAACATCGAGCCTTGTTATAGCAAATTTGAAATGCTATAGGCTGGGACTTTTTTTTTTTTTTTTAGCATAAGTGAGCCTATAAGCTTCATTTTTTTGTCATTGTTAATTCCAATTTTTATTGTTTATAATGGAAAACAAAAGAAGGCTAAAAATAAAATACGAAGTTTATGATTGCCTTTATGCAAATATTACAAATTTTTCCCTTTAATGGAATGTAAATTTGGACCCTTTCTCCAGTGATTTCATCGAAGGAACTGGCAAATATGCTTCCTGATAGCCTGCTGCAATATCTTTTAAAATATCTTTTCAGAATGCATTTAGGGAAGAAAATGAGAGAGTGGAGCGTGGGAGAACTTTGGGTAGAAGCTTGGAAAGTGGATGCTACTTCCCTTGAAAGCTTAATACTTTATTTGGCATTGGTTCTCATTCTTCCTATGAGGACAAGTTTTCCAATGCTTCAGGGACACAGGTATAACTTAAAACTTGGTTCAATCCTGTGGTTCTTCTTCAGAAAAAATTCTATTGAAACTGTTGCATTCCACTGAATAATTTTATTGAAATTATATACATCAATCTAACTCTATGAACAAACAGCAACTATTTTGCTGCTTTTTTCTTTAAGTTTTTTGCATCTTTACCATTTTCCAGCAAAACTTAAGATTATAGCTTATCAGAAATCAGAGCCTGCTAATAGAACTACTATAATGGTGCAATTAATTCAAAAAAATCTGAGCCAACAAATATCCTTATTTTATTCTTAATTCCTACAGTTTTTACATTTTTTGACTTGTTTCAAATGTTTTTTGCTATAAACTCTTCAAGTTTAAGAACTATGCCTTTATTCCTTTGTGCCCTTTGTTCTTATGTGCTGTGTACATAGTAGAAACTTGGAAATATTTATTAAATGACTGTATAGGCCAATAAATGAGAGAGTGAGTAAGAGAGGGCATGAGTGAAAGAGACAACTGAACAATCAAGGAAATCCATACCAGATATGCAAGAACGGAAGTGATGTCATGAGACCAGTGTCAGAGGATAAGAGCTAAGAACTCGTGCTGTTCAAACAGTCCATTGAAAGGGGTTTGTTAATATCTATAGAAACATGAAGTAATACATAAGACTTTCAGAAATTGATTTTCTCATAGAGAAACTGAAGATTATCATGTATCACACCTAGTTAAAGATAGCCTTTTTAAAAAACACAGTAAGATGCAAAAACAACAACAACAACAAAAATCCCTGAGTAAAATTTGTATTTTAAAAATTTACAGAGATAATGTACCAAGATATAGTTTCAAAAGAAATTTATGTGATTAACCTGATTTTTTGATAGATCTTTTTTGAAGTTCTCAAATATATAATGTGTTTTGTCATTTGTTTTTAAAATTCCCTTTGGTGAAACAATAAAAATGTTTATGACCGAGAAAGATTCAGGAGACACTGGAACGGAAGAAATTTTGCTTCATAAAATAAATTTTTAAGACATTATCTTAGAAAGGCTAAGCTTTACCAGCAGCTTAAATAATAAACATGGAAGGAGTGGAAAACTTAAAATTCTTCAAAACTCACTAACTCTTACCATACTTACTAGCCAATATCTAACATATATCAACAACTCAGACAGGTATTATTTATGCAATAATAATTTTAAAAATTAATTTTAAAAATCTGACAAGATACCAAGCCTGTGTTAGTGTGTTTTACATTTTAACAGATTTTCATGATTTCTGTTATCAATTAATATTTGCCAGTTTTTTCCCCATATCATTATCGCAATTCTGGAAAAATGGTAGAATTCAGTGGTACTTGGGCCAGGCTTGTCATGGTGGAAGAGCATTCTCATTGAAGTAAAAGGAAAAGTAATCTCTTTTGAAAGATGGGCATGTGGAAAACCCATAATAACTTGATTAAAGAAAATGTATGTGGAGGTTTTCAATTTTAATAATTCAATTTGACAAGCTAGTGTAAGATAGATCAGTAGTTTGAGTAAGCAATACATAATGTAATTTTCCATCTTAGTAAAAATAAATGAATGAATACATTTTTTAAAAACTGAGTTTGAGAGACAAGCAGAATCTAAAACCCATCTCTCTCTGTATTATTAATGTAATGGTTTGATTATTCAATAAATATTTTTTAATCTTCGCTCTAGGCAGAATACTTATGCCATGCTGATGGTCTAAAGATGCAAAAAGCAGAGTTTTCCTCCACATTACAAAGTACATAATCTCATGGGCATGAGCAGTCTGATGTTAAATAATCATACACATAAATACAAATTATATCAATGAAAAGAAGAGGTACCTGGTGCAAAACACACACACACACACACACACACACACACACACACACAACAAACAAACAAATAAAAAACAATAACAAAAAAACAAGACCAAAACCAAAACATCCAATAAGACATTTTCTCCTCTGAGGTTGAGTGAAGAAGCCGTTGGGGGGGGGGGATGCTGAGTGAGGAATCGCATGGTGCCTGTGAGAAGGGTCTGGATCTGGATCTGTACACAGAGGCCAGAACCAAAGGGTCAGGCTAAAAACATTTGAAGGTCACAGCTAAGGCCCTGTTCAAGATGTTTGACTTCATCCTGAGGGCAACTGGAAGCTGTTTACGAATCTTAAGTAGAAAGGCTAACATGATTAGATTTGTGTTTTGAAAAGGTCGCTTTTCCCCCAGCGTGGAGAATGGATTTTAGGGGGCGAAAGTGAACATTGGGATGCCATTTAGGGGTTCTTGCTGGCATTGGGTTGAAGATGATGGTAGCTTTCAGCAGCCTGATGGTTTGGAGGAGACAAGACATGGAGAGACATGAATGGATTCAAGATATTTGAGTAAATTTTACATAATAAAAATAAAGATTTCTAGAATATTGAAATAGTGGTATGGTATTCCCTAGCCAGAGAGGCTGAGAGCCATACTTACCTAACGACCTTTTTTTTAACCTAACATTTTTCTAACACACAGATCCTAAAATTTTATCTCCCATTCAGTATCCCACACCTACTTCTGGCTCACACGTCTGGACTTGTTCTTATTTCAAGTGAAGCATAAATGCAGGAGGTAAGTGTATTTCCACTTTCCTATAAAGATTTTAGATGCTACATCACTTCCATGTATGTCCTCATTGGAAGTAGTTCACTTATATTTAAAACAATATTCTAAGAGAGTCTTCACAGTGGCTGTTTTTTAAGTGAAATCTTCAAAGAAACAGATATGCTTTCAGAGGAAATGCACAGACACTGACTACAAGTAAGAATACTGTTCTTTCGGCATGGGATTATTCCATGTGGACCCAATCAATCTTCCCAAACCAATTGTAAGAAAGATATTTTAGTCTCTGGATTTCTTACTGGAATAAGCTACGTCACTATGGCTCTGCTGGGCAACTCAGACTTCTAAGAAAAGATGAAACGGAAATGCAGCAAATACAAACATTTCAGGACTTCTATAATGGCAACTATGTTTTCTAACTTCACCCCTTTCTTAGCGTTTCTACATTTTGAAAGTTCCATCCATTTCTTCTGTTCTCCTGATTCTCCATAATGACCACCTATAAACAAAGTCAAGTCTGCGCACAAGAGAACAGTTGAAGAGCCAAGATGTAGAGCACATGGTTTTACTAGAAGCTAAAATAAAAGGAAGGTTGACTGGAGGGTAGTTTTAAAAAACCACAGCACTATATCAAAATCCCTATTTCATGCTAAGAACAGAAGGAACTGTAAAAAGATTATTTTATCATTTTCAATTTTTATTCCTTTGTCTCTTCATTGTTTTGTGAAAATTTGGAAAATACAGACAAGCAAAAGGAAAAAGTTAAAAATTAGCTGTGATTTAATCATTCAGAGATATCCACTATAAACATTTTGTTATATAGCTTTTCAGTCAAGTGTCGTTTACAAAAAGGGAATAAAATTGGGAATGCAGTTAAGTGTATTGAGTGGTAGTTGAGAGAAAAACCAAGATTGGAATCCCACCTCTGGCTCTTACTACCTGTGTGACCTTGAGTAAGTTGCTTAAACCCTCTGTCTTGGTTTCCTCATTTGTGAAAAGGAGATATTAAATATACCTACTTCATAGAGTTGTTACAAGAATTACATGTGTTAATATTTTTTCAAGCACTTAGATTAATTCCTGATACATATCAAGCAATGATTATAAGCTTTGTACCCCATTTCTAAATCTTTTTAATACATTAATACATAGTCATAAATAAATTAAACCCAGAAGTACGTGAAGAAGTAAAAGTCCTCCTTTTTCTCCCTCATACCCCATCATCTATGTAACTTATTCTTTCAAAGGAATAGAATACTGTGAATATCTCTCCATGTCATTAAACATCTTTCTATGGCTCGCTCTATAATACTAGAACTTTCATTAAAAGAATAATGTGTGTTATAAGTTCAGAATACCCTACAGTCCATATTCCATCTCAGAATACTACACATATATTATAATTATAGAGATTACTTTAGAATATATTCCCTTAAGGATTCAGTAGGAATAAACCATATTAAGAAAATTCTTCTGCTATTCTTACGTATGGGAATGATTGAATTGATCTTTGAAAGACCAAAATACTTAGAGTTTTATTTTCAGTTTATTAATTCCCTTTTTTTTGAAGCCTGAGCAGTATTCTAAAAAAGTAAAATTAAGGATTTTATCCTTTGCAAGCTGCAGTTTTGGGTTATTTATGCTGTTGAAATTCATAAGCAAAACAAATAAACTGATAGTTCGTAGAGAAGTGATGACCAATTGAAATCTGAACTTTACCATCCGTGGTTGATCTAACACTTCCTTGCATACTTCGGAGTTGTCTAGAATATATAATGGGGGGCGCCTGGGTAGCACAGCGGTTAAGCGTCTGCCTTCAGCTCAGGGCGTGATCCCCGCGTTCTGGGATCGAGTCCCACATCAGGCTCCTCCGCTAGGAGCCTGCTTCTTCCTCTCCCACTCCCCCTGCTTGTGTTCCCTCTCTCGCTGACTGTCTCTATCTCTGCCGAATAAATAAATAAAAAATCTTAAAAAATATATATATATATAATGGGTCATAATCTCTAGCATTCATTTGCCAATGGGAGGTTCACGATGTGATGGCAGGAACATGGGAACGTTGTTAGGGGAATTTAAGGGAGGGGAGATAAAAGAATTCTTTGGTACTTGGCAGCTCTTTGGCAAATTGGAGAGCTGCTGCTTTTCCACCAGCTGGGATACGAAAGATATGGAGGTGTATACGGCCAGTGTTTATTTTATCGTAAGATCTTCACATCAAAATTAAATAGTCTGTGGTAATCCTCAACCTTCACCATACACACAGGCTAATCTAGTTAAACAAATATGAGTGTGTTTGAGTGCTAAGGAGTTGGCCTGGTGGATTCTAAGATTTTCATTTTAGAAAAGTCTGTAGTAAGAAAAAAATGTGTCCTACAGCAGCCATTATCTGGTATCTGAATTTGCTGTTGGCAAACGGGTCCTTGCATGTCTTTGAGGCATATGGAAATTGATGATGAAAGTGTCTAGTGTAACTAGAAATATAATTTGATGAAAACTGGAGCAGTGAACTGTGAGAACTGTTAAACCAGTGTCATCAAACAGTGCTTCGAAAATAATGAAACAGAACTACTAGCCCTTTATGAGTAATATTGGGTAAAAATGAGAAAAGCACATGGTATATACAAAAAGTTGAAATATATGAGGTAATGCTCTTTTTAATTACTATTATTACAAAGACCACTCCAAAAGTCTACAGCCAGACTCCTTTCCATTTATCTCTAAGTAGACAATGACATCACGTCTCCTCTAAATTATTCAGACTCAGGGGATGGAATTGGCTCATTCAATAGGGAATGCCATGTTTGGTGTTGGCACGGTACTTAAAGCCTCTCTCCACATTATCCCCAAACTGAAAAGCACATTTGATGGTGGCCAAATGATTAAAAAAATTTCCCTCTAGACTTTAAGCATTCAGAAAACCATGAAGAACAAAAATAGAACTGCACCATAAGGTATAAGCATAAAACGTCATAGAAGAGGAAAACTTAAAAAGTAAAAAAACGCTCCAGTCATCTGAAGGCTAGCAGTTCGTGAAGTCATTAGAAGTCATTCCATACGGGCTGAGCTTGAGAAAAAGTCAGAGGTTGCTTTGTTCTTGGCTCTGAGTGAAATCAAAACCTACCCAGATTCTATACAGAGGCAACTGCGGTCCGCCTTTTTCTTGCTTGGTCCATGCCGCTGAACACACGTAAATGACTTATGTTCAGAAAAGTCTGTGATTCTGTTCATATTAATCCATGTGTCAGGCTGGCAAAATGCCTAAGCACAATCAAAGAGAGGGGGGTCGAAGCCTGCCTTTTCAAACAGGCTAGAAAATTTGTACCAAAAGATCACAGGGCGACAGAGACAGCTGGAAAACTTGGAGCTGGGGCTGATTTTTGTGCCAGTGTTACACCTAATGCAAGGGGAATGCAGATGCTAGATGGGGAGCTATGTATGTTGTTCAGTTCCAGGCACTGGACTGGCACAGACGTCAAGTGTAACATTTTAAAGGTGATATCGTATTGTAAGGTAACACGAAACCCCTTGCTGTTGCAAAGAATACCTCCGAATCCAGGACGAGTTGCTAATAAAATAAGGTAAACACATACAAAGAATAAACAGGGAGCCAAAGCTTCCAGAAAACTACTCAATGGAAAGGTGTTTCCCTAATGTCTCTTAGTGATCTTCGGAAAATAGTACTACCAAGTGTTTTTACGTACGTAGAATTTTCTGCCGGACGGTTTAAAATGCTCGGGCTACACGGGGTTTTCAAATCAAGGGTTCTAGGACATTTGCGCTTCTAAAAGGAATGTGTATGATTTTTCTTGGGTTTTGTACTGGTTTTCTCCATAATGGAGAATAAAAAACCAAGGTAGTAGATGTAATTCTCTGTGTCATCTCTATTTGAACAGACCTTTTCATTCGAGGTGCTATTCAATATAATTTTGTTCAGATGAAGTGTGTCTTCCACAACTGAAACGTTGTGTATAAAATGGAGATCATTGAAAGTTTTATTGAGATGTGTTGAGGGTCTCCGGGGTCCATGCTGATTCGGGTTGTGTTTTCAGACTCCGAACTCTGTGGCCTTTTACAGGCATGAAGAAAAGCAAGACCAAAACAGTTCTCACAACACAGCCGGTGGTCACAAAGAACAGCCCATGGAGATGTCTGTCACTGGAAAAAGCAGCCTCTGGAAGAGAACCAAAAGAGGGAAAGAGGTGGAAATGGAGAGAGAGAGAGAGAGAGCGTGCAAGGGAGAGAGAGAATGAGGAGAGATTGAGAGACAGATTGAGAGCAGATAAAATATAATATTTGAACACTGAACGATAAAAATTAAATCCTAAAAAAAATCAGTAGCTGGAATCACAAGCATTTATTTTCCTCCTGTGTTTTCTCTCTAAGAACTCCATTAACAAAAGAGTTTGAAAGTATAGGTGGTCAACAACACAATGACATTAAAAAAGATAATCTGCTAGGACGTCTGCCATCTTAGAGAAATTGGCTAATTGGTTCCAGGGGAAGGGATGGAATAGTCCTAGAAACAGCAGACTTAGTCTCTTGCTTCGTTGTTTATTTTAATGTTTTTCATCTTTAGTAAAGCGTCATCGTATTTGACCTACTAATATCATTTGCTGCTTTTCTAACTTGCTTTTTTGACACCAATGTGCTCTTACGTTAAAATTCTTTTCTTTGCAGGGTGGTATTTTGTTGTCCACCTGATAATATGTAATGGAACATGCGTTATTATTTAAAATGTGCACACAGGCCCTGAAGCTTTTTTAAAAAAGGGTGAAAATACTCTCAGCACATATATACATAAACCCATGTATCCCTAATGTGTAAATTCTTCAAACAAGCCTGGTTAAGATAAAATCATAAGCTAATATGTAGCTAGGCTGCTGTCCTGCCATTCTCTCACCACTTTTTTCTTTCTTTCTTTTTTCTTTCCTGATTTTCCAAATAAACAGCAGGCCCTAAGGGCTCTTTGAGCTCACTAGAGTGTTTAGCACCAGCAATCACTGGTTCATGTAGCTTATCTTTTCCTGGTATTTCTATGTGATTTAATAGGTCCAGCCTGGCCGGGGGAATGAAAACTTCTGGGTCTGTTTCTGGAAGCACTGCACCGCTCATTGCCATCTGTGATAAACCAAATAACCTTTCTCTGCTTCAGCTATTTTTTTAATAATCATGTCTGTTTTGCAGCAATGCAGTGAACCTTGATAAAATAGTTGGAGTTGTTCACCAGTGAAGCAAATCCATCTTCTGAGTCACGCAGGTGTGTCTAGTAATTAATTAATGAATAAGTACCAACCTCTTGATGGTAATATTAATTAAATATCCAACATTAAAGTGGCACTTAATTGCCAAGGGATTAATAAAACAGATCTTTACTGTACCAGATTGGGATTCTTTAGTGATAAGTAATAGAATCTGACCCTGGCTAAGATCAGCACGAGAGAGTTTATTGAAAAGTAACGGGATTACATCAATCAGGAGGCTTGGGGTGGTGGATTACATTTTCTGAAAATGACTGCTCCAATATATATTCTATCTCATGTGCTCCTCTTACAATGTGATGTTGACTATACTCTGTCTATGTTCTTTCCCCTTGAACACGGGTGTACATTTACAGTGCTTCAGTCAAGTGCCGAGGTGACACCGCATGACTTGGGCTAGCTCATAAAAAGAGATAGCGCATGGTTCTTTCTTGAGGTGTGTATCTTTGGATCCTTGAGCTGTAAGAAGTCTGGCTACCCTAAATTCACCGTGCTGGATAGACCATATCAAGATTTCGCAAGATGACTAAGGAGCCCCAACAGTTCCCAGCTGTTCCAGTCTTCTCTGACCAGGTGCCAGACATGTGAGCAAGCCTTCAAGCCCTACCATTAAACCACCCCAGGCAAAAATGAGTAGCGGAGAAGCAAGCTGTCCTTGCTGGGGCCTGCCCAGACTGCAGAGTCATGAGCGGAATAGATGTCGTTGTTGTTTTAAACTACTAAATTGGGGAGGATTGTAAAATAGCCATAGCGACTGGAACACTAGGGCAGGAAGCAGAAACCAAGGGGAGAAGATAGAGCTGGGAACCAGGAGCTAGAGAACTACCTTGTGGCATTAGTCCTGTGGTCGTGGTACTGCCACTAGGATGACTCACTCCAAATGTGTTCAATCCCGGGTCACTTGCTTAAGAGTCAAAGTCCTGGAGAGTCTATCTACGGACCAGGCTGAGGCGGTAGTTCACCTCCTGCCTGTATCTGAACAATGCAGGAAAGATTTGGTAAATAGAGCCCCCCAGCAGCTGCTGTGACCTCCCAGTGGGAAGGCAGACACCTGGATTTATCATACCCATCAAGACTATGGTGCGGAGAAATTTCCTAAAAGAAATTGGAGTGTTTTTCAGAAGGGCAAACGGCTGACAGAAAGCCAAAAAACAGTAAGTTGACTCAGACCACATTTCATTCTACTTAAATAAACACTTTTTCCTATAGTTACCGTATCCTTGAATACAAATTAATTGCAAGTAAAATGCATATTTTGTCTGCTAATGGTGTTATTGAATAAAGTCATTGAAATGGTCTTTGAGATGAAGCAATTCAACCGGTTAAAAGATATTAGATATTATGCTGCTCCCTCTCTGTCTTCACCAGCCTCCTTCCTTCCTTCCTTCTTCTCCCCTTCCCTCCTTCCTACCCTTCCTCCCTCTCTTTTTTCTTTTCTTTTCCTTTTTCTTTTTTTCTTTTTCTTTTCTCCTCTCCTTTCCTTTCTTTCCTTCCCTTCCCTTTCCCCTTCTTTTCCCTTTCCTTTCCCCTTCCTTCCTTCTTTCCTTCCTTCCTTCCTTTTTCCTTCCTTTCTTTCTTTCTTCCATGATCTTTAATAATTTAGTATTTAGCTCCCAGTCTACAAAATATTCACAAACATAAGACAAGGGATTGTAGATTATAAAAATACTCAGAGCTGCCTTAAACCATTTTTATGGAACAAGATGGAGGAATAGACAAATAATAAATTGATAAAATACTAAAATTTTCCGAAGCCACTGTTTCTCAAACTATAGTTCTTTTTCACTTCAATCTGTTTCAAATACAGTGGCTCAACACACACACACACACACACACACACACACACACACACACAATTACTTCTATCATTTCCAATCAAATAAGCTGCTCAATTTCTTGAAAATAGTAAGACTCACTGATTGTTCAGCTGGATCAGGGGTTTACTTGACTGAATTGAAAGGCCATTGATCCAGTGGCCCCATGGATAGAAAACCTAAAAGATAATTTTCCCTTACTGTCATTGTTCATTCAAGTTTTAATTTGTTTTAGTTATTTAACAAGAAACATTGTTCTCTTTTAAACAATAGTGCAGCAGTGGAAAAAAATGATTTTTCATCATTGAGATTTCTCTGTGGTTTTTAAACAGGAGAAATAAACACATTCTTTAAACCAAGATGCCTTCTTTTCTGTAGAAAAGATATCTGTAGAAGACATAGAATTTCCACCAAAATTTAAAGCAAATTGCATGTATTTTAGACACAATATGTACTGAAATAATACATCATTGCTAAGATAGTTTATTATCAGTTTCTGGAACATGCATGGAATAGATAAGGGAATACAACAAAATGTGTAGAATTCAAGCCAAGCTTGGGAGTCTTACATAGCTTCAGACTTTATTGGTAAAATAATTAGATGGATGGATAGATAGATGGATAGATAGATCTCAGAAAGTGAAAGTTTCTAAATTTTTTTTAAAAGATTTTATTTATTTGACAGAGAGAGAGAGAGAGACAGCCAACGAGAGAGGGAACGCAGGCAGGGGGAGTGGGAGAGGAAGAAGCAGGCTCCCAGCAGCGGAGCCTGATGTGGGGCTTGATTCCAGGACTCTGGGATCACGCCCTGAGCCGAAGGCAGACACTTAATGACTGAGCCACCCAGGCGCCCCGAGAGTTTCTAAATTCTATTTTGAGGTGTAAATGCTTTCTTTCCTCCTTCTTTCTCTCCTTCCCCCCTCCCACCTCTTTTGGTTCTTTTTAGTTTGATCTGGCCAGTGAAATCTAGTGAAATCAGAAAAGTAGCCTCAGTGTGAAAAAGGAGTGTAAAAACGAAAAGACCAGCCTCTGCACCCAATCTCTTACTGTTGTTCTTTCAGTATTCTGTGAAAGTAAGGTTTCTGAACATCAGCCCAATTGACATTCAGGCTGGAAAATTCTTCAAGTTTTTATTATTATTATTATTATTATTATTATTATTATTATTTTAAGATTGTATTTATTTTATTTATTTTTATTTTTTTATTTTATTTTTTTTATTATTTATTTATTCGACAGAGACAGAGACAGCCAGCGAGAGAGGGAACACAAGCAGGGGGAGTGGGAGAGGAAGAAGCAGGCTCATAGCGGAGGAGCCTGATGTGGGGCTCGATCCCAGGACGCTGGGATCACGCCCTGAGCCGAAGGCAGACGCTTAACCGCTGTGCCACCCAGGCGCCCCTAAGATTTTATTTATTTTAGAGAGAGAGGCAAGAGAGCTTGTGAGCTGGGAGAGGGGCAGAAGGAGAGGGAGAAGGAGAGGTAGAGAAGCCGGCTCCACACTGAGTGTGGAGCCTGAGCTCAGGTCCCAGGGCCCTGAGATCATGACCTGAGCCACAGTCAAGAGTCTGACTCTTAACCAACTGAGCCACCAGGCACCCCTGGGCTGGAAAATTCTTTCCTGCAGGAGCTGGCTTGTACATTGTAGAATGTTCAGCAGCACCTCTGGCTTCTGCCCACTGTATGCTAGTAGATAGCACTTGAGTCTTTTTTTTTTTTTTTTAGTCGTGGTAAAATATACATGACATAACATTTATCATTTTAATCATTTTAAAGTATACACGGCAGTGACATTAAGGACATTTATATTGTCGTGCAACCACTGCCAGCATCTCTCTCCAGAACTTTTCCATCTTCCCAAATTGAAACTTCATCCTTATCAAACAATAACTTGCCTTTCCCACCTCCCCCGAGCCCCTGGTAACCTCCATTCTACTTTCTATTCCTGTGAATTTGACTACTCTAGGTGCTTTACGTCAGTGAAATCATACAATATTTGTTTTTTTACGACCAGCTTATTTCACTGAGTGTAATGTCTTCAAACTTTATTTCTGCTACACCATGCCCGAATGTCCTTCCTTTTTAGGGCTGAATAATATTCCATTTGATGATATACCACATTTGTTTATTCATTCATCTGTCAATTGACACTTAGTTTGCATTCACCTTTTGTCTATTGGGAGTAATACTGAGTGTACAAATATCTGAGTTTCTGCTTTCAGTTCTTCTGAGTATATAGACGGAAGTGGAATTACTGGATCAAATGTCTCTAGACATCATCATCAAATGTCCCTTGAGGGACAAAATCACCCCTGATTAAGAACTGCTTGCCTCAGGGAAAAGACTTCTTTGAACAAAGGTATTTCCACAGAGCTGAATTGTGAAATTTGCAGTTTAAAAGGAACATTACAAGCCATCATGATGTTGCATGAATCATCTCTGTCTCATCGCTGAGACTTATATTTGGCCCCCAGTGGTGCTCGGAACTCAGTCAGCCATAAGACTACCTCAGACTTGCCCTATCAGTTCTCTCCTTACTCTCTTTTAGTCCACTGGTGCCTTCCCATCATGCTGAAAACATAGTCATGACTCTATATCCTGTATCTTCCACGTGTTATTCACCCTCAAACATCTTAATAGAGTAATCTATAAAACCTCAACTCCCATTTATTCTTTAATCAGTTAACATCTGAAACTGCTTTGAATACAATCACCTAATTGCTAGATTCAATCACGTTTTCTCTTATCTTTATTCAAGACAAAGTCTTAGCAATATCCAGTGTAACCTGACCTAACACTCCAGTGGGTCATTTATTCAACGAGTCTTTATTGCACTGGCTATGTATCACCGTGTAACAAAAAATGTCACTGGCCTTTGCCTCTGGTTCCTGGAGGGTAACCTCTAAACCCTTAGAGTTTCCCAAGGAATGAGGTGTACCTTTGCTCTTCATGGTGTACCCCTCAGATCACACTTGAAAGTATGCTTGGAAGTAGGCCCCTAGATAGTTTATTCTAATGAAATGGGCCAAGATGGGGGCTGGCTATGCTAGAAAGACCAACCGTGCGATTAGACTTTGGGGCTTTGAGCCACATGAGATAAGCCTGACCCCTGAGGAAGTGGGTAAGGCTGGAGATTGAGTCATATGGGTAATGATTGAACCAATCTTGCTTTTATAATGAAATTCTGATTTAAAAAAATCTGGATACTGACGTTCAGGTGATCTTCCAAGGCAAATACTCTGCGTATTGACCCACAGTGGTGTGCAGCAAGGGTAACGTGCATCCTGAGGACAAGGCAGCTTCACAGTTGGAACCTTCTCTGATATCGTTCTCTATGCCTCTCCTTTGCGCTTGTTCTGATTTGTATCCTTTTGCTATAGTGAAACTATGATCATTAAGTCCAGTACTTGTAATCATTAAGGTACATGAAGTACCTTCCTGAGTTTCATGAGTTGCTCCAATGAATTTTCAAACCCGAAGGGGTAATGGGAAACTGAATTTGTGGCCAGCTGGTCAAAAGAGAAGGGAGCCTGAGGACTCCTCAATGTGTGGCAGGTGTCTGAAGTGAGGGCCGTCTTATGGAGGACTGTGCCCTTCACCTGTGAAGTTTGGCTTAACTCTAGGTAGTTGATGTCAGAAATCATTCAAGTCACTTTGAGAGACTCTTCAATACCATGTCAAACAAAACATTGATTCCTAGTCTCATGGAACTTAGAATAGAGAGGGATATAGAGACATTGAAATATAACCGGAAAACCAAACATAGAAACTCCTCTGGGTAGAAACAAGTTAAATTTCCAAAGACTGTTTATAAGTCTGTTTGTTTTTAAGTCCAAAATGATGCCATACAAGTGATGAACATATGCACATCAACTCATGTTAGGTTTCACTTTGTTTCCATCATAATCCTATGCCACTAATTAGCAGTTTTCCTCATCCTCACTGCTTGTATATTCATTGGACATAATGAGATTAATAACGCTCATAAAACACCTCGAAATTAAGCACAAACATAGCGAGCACTCAAGAACTAAGAAAAATGAAAACAGGATGACGAAGATTAAAATGACTGTACATGACCAGCTCTGTCTTCAGTCGTTGGTGAACAGAGCTGACTTGGCTTTGCTCCAGAGCAGAGCTTTATTCCTACAATGTCTGTGAATTTCTTACCTTGGACTTCACAAAGAGAGGCTATGCATACAAACATATATCTGGATAAATAAGTGGCTCATAGATGGAAGTTTAGAGAAGGTTTCTCAGTGACTTGAAGGTTAAGTAAAAATTAGTCAGAGTGGGGAGAAGTACCATGGAAGGAAGGAAGAAGTTTTAACAGGTACAGAGATCCTGAGGTAGGAATGAGTTTGGCACTGTGGAGACAAAGGAGAGTCTATGGAGGGAGTGTGTCTGGGAATGAGGAAGCAATTAAGCAAAGGGGTTCACCTCAGCAAGTCGGCACCGAGGCTCAGGTATCAGAGGGTGGTGATGGGCAGCATGTTTGGGTAAATACTATGGCTAATACTGGGAAACATGCCAAACCCGTCACACCACTGGGGTGGGAGCCTACTGAATACAGGCGTGTGTGCGTGTGTGCGCGCATGCTTGCCTGCTTGCTTGTGTGAATGAATGACTTAGAGCTATAATAATTTGAGGGTGATAATAGGGAGACATCTGACTTGAATTAAATCAGGAGCTGTATGAATACTTTCCATGAATTATTTTATTTAATATTTAATAGCGACACTATGAGACAGGTGTTATTATTGTGAATCCATTTTAAACAAGAGAAAGGAGTAAGGTTACATGATTAGACTGGGATTTGAACTCGAGCAATGTGGCTTCAGAGCCCTCTCTGCTAACTTGGTTCTAAAAACCATCCCCACATCAGCACGTACCACAGTGGAGAGGCGTTCTCTTTCCCAGTGCACAGTGGACCAGTTGTGAAAATAAGGCTGTGGCTGGATTTCCACACATGGGCCTCGAGTCAACAGGGGCTATGAATTGCTCCCACAGCCAGCCCTGAACCAGGCATCCACACTTGGGACTAGCAAGGTAGGCGATGAAACCTCAGTTTCCTTAGAGTTTCCTTAGAAGACTGGGCTTTGTTCAAGTGAAGATTTGGCTCATAGAGGGATACTGGGATATTAATGCCAAGGGCTCTGAATTTCAGTTCATGGCTGGTATAGTCTACAATATCCCAGTTCTATGACGTCATCCAACTCATCATGGCTCTTCATTTCCTTCGTAGGCAGCTCCCATCCTGACCCCTCTGTATGCAAGTGGAAGATCCTCGAAACGGATTTCATTTCTTTTCAGTTGGTATCAGTCCAGCATCAAAACTGTCCAAATTGAGCCTTCTCAAAGTTACTGAACTGTATTTCCCCCAATTCTCCAGTGTTGCTGTAGTGCCAGGCTTGCTGATCGTCCTATTGTCCCCGAACTTCTTGTGTCTTCTCATGCGAGTGCACACTTGGTGAGAAATAGTCTTCCCCATTTTATTACACTTTTATTTTTATCTATTTGTTTTAAAGATATTTATTCATTTATTTACTTATTTTATTTATTTATTTGACAGAGAAAGAGAATGAGGGAGAGAGCATGAGCCAGGAGGAAAGGCAGAAGGAGAGGGAGAAGCAGACTCCTTGCTGAGCAGGGGCTCGATCCAGGAACCTTGTGACCATGACCTGTGCCGAAAGCAGCCGCTCACAGACTGACACCCCTTACTCCACTTTTTTTTTTTAAAGATTTTATTTATTTATTTCATAGAGAGAGACAGCCAGCGAGAGAGGGAACACAAGCAGGGGGAGTGGGAGAGGAGAAGCAGGCTCATAGCGGAGGAGCCTGATGTGGAGCTCGATCCCATAACGCTGGGATCACGCCCTGAGCCGAAGGCAGACGCTTAACGACTGCGCCACCCAGGCGCCCCCTTACTCCACTTTTAAAGAGCATTTCTACATCCATGAAGCTATCCCTTGAAAGTCACTGCCTCTCTAGATCGGCCATTGTCTGTGTGAAGAAGTTTTTGCACGCAGTTATATTTGTGGTTTATTATATTCTGCTCCAATTTTTCCCTGAATGTTTGGTGCAGACACACACATTTACATGTGACAAACTCCCGGTGAGCAGAGAGGAGATTTTAGGTGGTTCTACAGATGTAGCAATGAATAGTGTCATGTCACATTGTCAGAAATGTATTTCCTCTTTGATTCTTTTTCGGTAATTGGAATTAGGACAAGTAAAAGAATCTGGTTTTTTACCAAATGTATATTTACCACCTGTATATCTCACACACCTCCGTACATAGAGGTGAAAATCCCTTAGTATCTGTATAGAATATAGTAAAACATTACATTGTATTTATTTTCATAAATATAAATACAAGGCAAGTAATAGAAATAAGCCATGCCCTATAATAATGCACTTTTAAAAACTGATAGATTTAAATTAAAATATAAGTAAACCTTAAAATTGAGTAAATAGTAGTACGGTCTGTATGTAAAGTTGTCACCATGAAGCATTTAATTCACCAGGTAAGGATATTCTTCAGAAGAAAGAATGGACGTTGGGAAGAGCATTGATGTGGATATGGAGAAATCTTGGCTCTGGCAATGAGAGCTGAAGAGGAGAAGTTCAGGAGTCAAGTCACCTGGTTCTCCCACGTGTTAGCTGCGTAAACTCGGATGATTACTTCGACTTTCAGGCAGTACTGTCTAATAGAACGTTCTGTGATGTTGTTTTTAATGTTCTATAATTTGAAGTGAACACTATACTAGCCACTATCGAGCACTTGAAATTTGGCCTGTGCAACAGAGGGACTGAGTTTTAGCTTTTATTTAAATTAATTTAGTTGTAATAGCAACATGCAGCTAGTGGCTACTTATCACACAGTCCAGCTCCAAGACTCAGTTTTCTCCTCTGTCAGATAAAGATAATAATAACACTTGCCTCAGGGGATAGTTTGAAAATTAAATGAGATAATGTAGATGACATACATAGCTTAGTACTTGGCACAGAAAAAAAAATCACTTTAGCAATATATTTAACTAGCTTTATTAGTAACTTGTTTCACATCTCTGAAATTCAGTTGTTGCTTGTATTTTAATTTAATGGTGTCTAAGATCATCTGAGTACTGATGTACCCGGTTCAGATCTGCCCCAAGACCCCAGTGTAGGAGCCTCCCTAAGTAGGAGCAAAGGAGAGCTTTGGTTGGGGTGGATTTTTTTAAATCTGATTAGAACTCAGTTTCAAATTTCTTGGAGCTGTGAAAGTTTAAATGTCTAAGACAATTAAAGAAAATGCAGGATGACTGCGTGAAACTCTGAGTAAATTAAAAATATTGCTTTCTACGAAAAGCTTCTAAGTTGGATGTCAACTTTGTTGACTTGATTATGCAGTGTGTTGAAGTTTCTGATATTCTAATCCGACAGTGTCAGAGAGCCTCCCTCCCTTAAGAATAATGAGAGTTGCCATTTATTGAGAGCTTCCGGTGTGCCTAGCACCTGCCCAGGGATTATTGCTTATTCTACGACAATCCTACACTCAGGTGCTGTTATCCCTACTGTAAAGGTCAGGAAATGAGCCTTGGGGAGATCAGATGAGTCATCCGAGGTCCTACACCTAAAGTAGAAGCCGGCCTCACCTGGTTCTAAAGCTTTCTGACTTTTCCCGACAGCACATTGCATCTCTGCAGGCACAGCTAATGAAGTTATAATAGTTATGTGATATAATAATAATGTGCAATCCTTATATGAGCCAATTAGCTTATAGTTTGCTTTCATCTGAATCTGTATAATTCTTCAGAGTTCTTTTCCAAAGCTGAGGCCAAGGATTCTGATTTTATTTGCGTGGTTTAGAGGGTTCTGCTATGAAGGCTAGAAAAGAAATTACTAATATATAGCTAAGTTAACATTTGTTGGCAATTAATCAGAATCGGGGATCTAAGTGCTTTACTTGAGAAATCACATTTAATCTTCTTAACCCAATCTGATACCTGCCATTCTTATACCTATTTTATTGACAAGTAAACTGAGCACAGAGGGCAAACAACTTATCGAAGATCACCCACATGCTAGTAAGATCTGGAGCCCAGCAGCACGACACCAGCTTGCAGGGTAGTGCCTGTGTGAGGTCTGAGCGGTGGTCAGTACTTGCTCACGTGTGCTGGACTCGGGCTTCTCCAGCAGCTTATCATAACCTGAGTCTTGCTGTGTCACCCGTAATACTTTTCTTCTCTGTGCCTCTCCTTCTCCAGCTGACCTTTTGTGCCACTCAACTCCAATTCCTTTTCTCTGCTTATTTTTACTATCGGGATACTTATGTAACATTAGGAAGTGTGTGAGTTTTCTGCCAAGAAGGAAAAAAGAAAGTCTTTATTGACAGGAATAGTGAACTTTCAAAGCACCTGGAATAGAAAACTGTGTTAATTCAAAAAGTAAAAAAACTCAAATCTCAATTCCTTCTTCATTTTGCTGCTATAGTTTTGAAGCAGTAGCGGAAAGATAAGCTAGGTTGTTCTGAAGCTGCAGTATTTTATTTTCAGTGAAGAGAGTTTGGTTAAAAAAAATCTATATAACTTTCTGCTTCTCGAAAAACTGCAGTTCTTAGGACTACAATATTTAAGGATATTAATGAGAATTAATATTAATGAGAAATAGCCAAGGGAAACACTAAACATTGAGGGGAAAAATACATTTTCTGTGTCAAGAAAAAGATATTTCTGTGTTGTAAGTGGGCCAAATTATGAGAATTATTCACAGAATCTTTTTTTTATAGCACTTACCAGAGCAGTTAGGATAATCTATGCTCTATTGCATCATGTGGTACTTTCAGGATTTGGCATTTAAGTAGGATAGACGCTAAATTGAAAATATCCTCTTGTCGAAAAGAAAGAGAGAGAATTCTATGAGAGGTTTTTCACCTGTCCGAGGTTATCAGAAGTTGTAATTCAAGAAAAAAAAATGTAAAGACATAGGTTGCCCAATAGATTAATACTACTTAGTATTAATATTAGTATTAATTCTACTTAGTGAAATTTCGGCCCCGATAGTGGGGCTTCCGTTTGACAGGCAAAGGAGTGACATATTTTGACGATGACAATCATAAGGATCCACGGTAAAGGCATTCAAATTGTTCTTAGAATTTGTACAGAATATGTAACATTTGTGGAATTTGTACAGAATACGTACAGAGTGTGCAAAACCCCAGCTAAGATTAATCAATAGTTTCTTTTCTTCCATGGCAGCCAGACTAGAGGTGATGGAACACAGTCGGATGCTGTATACTGAACTCTATCATTTGTACGTTTATATGAGAATTTATACTCACTCCAGCAACTGCTTTGGGCACATGCTCTGAGGTTCTATAAACTGTAAGTCTCCGCGTTTCTGCAAGCTATGAGCTTTCACCAGGGAGGAAATAATATATAATAGGCAATATGAATCATATTTTTATCTGGTGTCAACATTACAGGAAATGTGTTGATTTCAGTAGGGTAAACCATATGAAGTTGTCAATATTTGACTGTTTTTGAATTACAAAATGATGATTTTATACAGTTCAACCTAATATTTTAAAACGTGAGTAAACCACAAGGCAAAGATATTTTTAGATTCTAACACTAATGGGAGCTGCACTGGAATTTGCTTCAGTTTACAGAAGCTGTGGCAATTTGGACACTTTTACTTCAGCATTGTATTTGAAGATGATGGGCTGAGCAATAAACAGAATTGAAAGCGTTCTCTGACATTCTTAAACATTGTATCAGACTTGTTCACCATAGAAGACACTTTGAAAATTGTCATAGACCCAAACAAACAAGGCATAAATAGATAATGCAAAACATCTAGTGATTGGGTTGAGTGCTTTCTGTGTTAACCTGAATAGCAAGTAAACCGCAAAGAGAAACATGGGTAGCTTCCCCTCCTAGGAAACTCTACAGCGGTACGAAGGGTCTCCTGCGTATATACTAATAATTAGGGTAGTTAAAACAAGGAAGAAAAAGTACACCGTACATTAGGAATTCTTGGTCCCTTGATTTTGGTGGATGGGATTCACTTTATCATTCAAACTATAGAGACACCTCTCCAAGAGTGAAAATGAAGGGACTCACCACTAGTATCGCTACTAGATATCAGAGGTCATCTAGTTCCCAGAAAGAACAATTAGCAAACCAGCAAGTTAGCCCCCTCCCCATTTTTTATCTGGGAATATTTCAAACCTACAGAGAAATTGCAAAGCAGTGCAATGATTTTCCATACACTCACCTCCATTCACCGATTGTTACTGTTTTGTTTCCTCTCTCTCTCACTTTCTCTGCCCCTCCATTGTTCTATCCAGTCTGACATCCGTAAATAAGCCAAGATCTATTTTAAGGTTGTTTCCAGGATTTTTTTTTAAAGATTTTTATTTATTTGACAAAGAGAGACAGCGACAGAGGGAACACAAGCAGGGGGAGTGGGAGAGGGAGAAGCAGGCTTCCCGCTGAGCAGGGAGCCCGACGCAGGACTCGATCCCAGGACCCTGGGATCATGACCTGAAACGAAGGAAGACGCTTAACGACTGAGTCACCCAGGCACCCCTGGCTGTTTTCAGGATTTTTGAACGCGCTTCATCTCAGGGGTGGATCTCTCCCTTTCTCCAGTTTCACCAACGTGTCAAAGATTCATAGATTCATTTCTGTCTTTGGAAACTACCAGCTTACCTCAGGAATTCACTCCTAATCCAGCTCACTCCATACCACAGAGTTCTAAAGTTCATTCCTTCAAGAGAGAGGAAGCAGAGATGGTAATTTTATCATTTACCCACAGGGCATGTAGGTGACAGCGATATATTCACTTGGTGCCTTCAGCAACAAAACAAATCAATTTAAAGGGGGAGGGATTATACTGCCTTCCTCCTCTCAAGGCAAAGTCTAACTTTCACAGCAAAATCCTGTGGGGAATTTACATGTGCTTCTCACCTGATCGCATGCCTCTCCTGGAATAACCTGTTAATGGATCTATCTCCCTGCCTCCAGGTTTTCCCTCTACTCTAACTCGTCCCTCACAAGCCACCAGTCAACCTTCTGGATCCTCTGATCATGTCACTCCCCTGGCCAGAAATTGTCACTGATGTCTTATGTCCAACAGGATAGATTTCAAACATCTTCACCTGAGACTGGTATTCCCCTGGTGGGACTTGGTATGGCTGTATCTGCTGTTGAAATGTTGCAATACTTCCATACCAGTTGGTAAAGAGAAATCTTCTACTTACCAACTCTATAAATTACCTAATGATCCAGACCAGCAGCTGTGGCAGAGAGTACTGGGGCTTGGGAATGGCGCTGGTGTGAAGGTGTGTGGCCGGTGGTGATCGCTTAGGGACTTAGGTAGTGGAGGTGACGCCCATGCAGCTGCTATCCACTCATAACCAAGCTATCATCCTTGTTTTAGGTCTTACCTTCAGATCATGCATCCAGTCCCTTAAAAATAAATACATAGATAAGAAGTCTCCCATGCATCAAATAGGGGAACCCTCTTGTACTCTTAGTGGGAGCGTGAACTGGTGCAGCCACTCGGGCAAACAGTATGGGGGTTCTTCAGAAAGTTAGAAATAGAGCTACCCTGTGATCCAGGGATTGCACTACTAAGTATTTACCCAAAGAATACAAAAATACTAATCTAAAGGGATACATGTACCTTGATGTTTATAGCAGCATTATCTACAAGAGCCAGATTATGAAAACAGCCCAAGTGTCCGTTGACTGATGAATGGATAGAAGAAGGAAATCTTGCCATTTGCAATGACGTGGATGGAACTAGAGGGTATTGTACTAAGTGAAATAAGTCAGAGAAAGACAAATACCATATGATTTCACTCATATGTGAATTTAAGGAACAAAACAAATGAGCAAAGGGAAAGAAAAGCGAGAGAAGCAAACCAAGAAACAGACTCGTACTATAGAGAACACACTGATGGTTACCAGGGCGGAGCTGGGTGGGGGGATGGGTGAAATAGGTGAAGAGGATTAGGGAGGGCACTTGTGATGAGCACTGGGTATTGTATGGGAGTGTTGAATTACCATATTGTACACCGGGAACTAATATTACACTGTATGTTAACTAACTGGAATTTAAATAAAAACTTAAGAAAAAGTTTCCCATGTGCCGCCCTCAGCACCGCTACAATCTGGTCCAGCCCTTTATCAGCTCAACCTTCACATCAACATGTCATCCTCCACTGACCGGCCAGAAGGATCTTCATGCTTACGTCCAAACATCCAAACTTACAACTGCCAGTGGCTTCCTTGCACATAGGAGATGAATATCCAACGTTGGGACCGTGGTCTCCACCGCCGTGCAGTACTGTCCACCCTCTTCTTCCCCTCTCCCCTTGCTCTACTTGTACGGGCCCGATCTCTACCCCTCAACTATTCTGAACTTGTAGCCTTCTCAAGCCCGTTAGCACTGTTCATCTGCTCTTCTTTCCACTTGGAACATTTGGCTTCATGACTGCCTTCTTCTCATAAGCCATGCCTTTGCTCGAAGTCCGTTTCTCAGAGAGGGCCAGTTTTGAAAACCCTTATCTCCCCTACTCCATCATCTCATTTCTTTGCGGTATCACAGAACACCTGAAGTCATCTTATGCACCTCTTTGTTTTCAGGTTTATTTTCTATCTCCCTCTGCTAGAATCTAAGTTTCTAGAAGGCAGCTTTCTCTGTCTTTGCTTTCTCCTGGCACATAGAATAGCGCCTGGCCTAATACACGTGTGTTGACTGAGTGCCTGATTGACAGAAGCACTGAGTGCAGCGCCCAGCACACAGTAAGTACTCAGTATCTGTGAGCTATTCTGTCATCATCATCATCATCATCATCATCATCATCATCATCATCACAGGCCTCTATTCAGTTATTGATCTGTTGGCCTCCCTAGTTCTCTTAGCTCCGCCTCTCTCACTTTCATCTTACTGTTATTATCTTTTTGTCTCTCTCAGTTTTATATCTTAGCACCAGCAGTATGCTTGGCACTAAACTGATTTTGTTGAACCAAATTTATTATAAATAATAATCAAACTGTTATAGGGCTCTGATACTTGAGGGGGGCAGCTTTATCCTCTTTTTTTCTCTCAATTTTGACTCTGGGAAAAGAAAGAATCAGGTTCTGGGGCGCCTGGGTGGCACAGCGGTTAAGCATCTGCCTTCGGCTCAGGGTGTGATCCCGGCGTGATGGGATAGAGCCCCACATCAGGCTCTTCCACTGTGAGCCTATTTCTTCCTCTCCCACTCCCCCTGCTTGTGTTCCCTCTCTCGCTGGCTGTCTCTATCTCTGTTGAATAAATAATAAATAAAATCTTTAAAAAAAAAAAAGAAAGAAAGAAAGAATCAGGTTCTTTCAAAAATTGGTTATAAATTTCTCAAGTTATGCATGTTTCCTATAAAACAAATGTAAACTGGCAGCCCGGAGATTCAGTATAGCACTTGGATGTGATTTGTTTTGCTCAGCAACATATTAAAGTTTTTCCAGCATACATTTAAAAATCAAAAGAATTCACAGTTTTACTTGGAAAAAAGAAATCACATTTTCGGTTTCTCTTAAAAAAAGAAAAGTAAAGAAAAGAAGATCTGGATATAGTGAGCTCAGTTTCATGCAACAATTGGCTGGATCATGAGCCCTTGAGGTTGCCCTAGTCCCAACCTATTCTTTCTCATTTATTCATTACATGCTTGGATCCCTGGAAGAATGTGAGCTTGTAATTCCTATTGTAAAGAATGCTTCCATATGGGGAATAATATTTTTTTTTTTTACACCTTGCTAGGTGGAATTAGAATTTCTCGGCTCATCTGATCCAGGGTCCTGGTTTCATTTGATGAACTAGGAGTTAGAGTAGGTAATTTAAGAACGGCACCTAATTTAGATATAATGGGACCTGGTGGGGGGCAAAAAGTAGGAAAGGGACAGATTTTTTATGGGACAAGACATTTACTCAACCTTACGGATGCTCTGTTTTCAAAAAGAATATCCAATTACAAATTTTTAAAAAAATAGTATCTTTCCCAAGGCATTAAAAGAGGCTAGATCAATGGCAAGGCCTTGAGGTGTAAGAATTGTGAGTTCTACGGTAAAGCCACTTCTGATTGGAGAGGGAAGGAAAGAGAAGGAAGCTCTGCAAGAGAAGGAAGAAAGCTCTATAAGCAATCATTTAGGCATGAAACATCTGTGCTTACTACAATATCAAACATGAAACTGAAGACCTGCTCCGTTAAATTGAGAGAGGCTGAAGCACGGGCTTTGTGCCAAAGCATACTGGTTTTTTGTTTTTTTTCTTTTATTATTCACTTTATTCTGGGGGTAATCCTTTTCTTGGATCTAAGGATTCTTAGATGCCCTGCAGCCTGAGTTTCCCAGGCTCCCATGGCAGCTGGCTTTGGCTAATGGGAGCCACTGACTTGAGGTGGGAGGGTGAGAGGAGACGAGAAACCAGGGAGCTTCTCTCCCTCCCTCTCTGTCTGGCTGGCATAGCAGCTGTCTCCTCAGTAGCTCTATCTCCCACTGGATGAAGACTTCCTGGGTCCAACTTCCAACAAGAGACTTCTGCCTCGGCTCTGCGCATGAGCCCCTTCCCTTTGTCTCTCCACCAGAGGGGTGCTGGACCTAGCTGCTGGTGGCTCATCCTGGCTTACTTCATTGTTCCCTCTTTGGCTTTTCAGCTCCTCTGTCACCCGTGTAATCAATTCCCTGCATTAAAATCCCCTTGTTTTAAATACTCAGGGTGGATTCTCTTTCTCTATTGGACTCTGACTGATGTTGAGACTGTTGTTGACACATTAGTCTTATTACTACACCATATTCATGCTTAATTCTACCATCTTACTATTCTTATTATAAACTGATTTTTAATATAAAATCTTTATACTTTTGTCACCATATTCTTTATGTCATGAATTTGGTTTGTTTATTGGCCTGTTTGTTTGATAATCTGAAAGTATCTTTTAACTATCCAGACTATGATAAACTTCGGTTGTATGAAAGAGTGATCTTCCTTATGCAGATACTATGCATAGAGTAAATCTTATGAATGAGATATTGAAATACCAAAGTAGTCCCCAAATATTATCTGTATAAAGCATATGCACTTATGACAGATCTAACATAAAATCTGTATTGGTTGTTGATATAAATCATCCTTGATTGTAATAAGTAATTATTTATTATGGAAAATTTCAAACATACACAGTAAATAGAATTGTATAATGACCCCAGTGTTACCATCATCCAGTTTCAACAATGATCAACATTCTGACACTTTTGTATCATCTACATCTTCATCCCACCACCACTCCACCACATATGTAGACTTTTCAGATTGACTTCTTTCACTTAGTAATATGCATTTAAGTTTACTCCATGTCTTCTCATGGCTTGATAGGTCTGGTCTGGTCTTGTCTTGTCTTTTCTTTTCTTTTCCTTTCCTTTCCTTTCCTTTCCTTTTTCTTTCTTTTTTTTTTTTTAATTTTATTTATTTATTTGACAGAGAGAGACAGCCAGCGAGAGAGGGAACACAAGCAGGGGAGTGGGAGAGGAAGAAGCAGGCTCCCTGCTCCCCTGGGAGCCTGATGCAGGGCTCGATCCCAGGACTCCAGAATCACACCCTGAGCCGAAGGCAGACGCTTAACGACTGAGCCACCCAGGCACCCCTCTTTTCCTTTTTTTTCCCTCTCCTCTCCTCTTCTCTTCTTTCTTTTCATGGTGAATAATGTTCTATTGTCTGGAATGTTATTTATCCATTCACCTACTAAAGAACATTTTTGTTGCTTCCAAGTTTTGGCAATTAGGAATAAAGCTGTTATACACATCTATGTGCAGGCTTTTGGTGTGGACCTAAGTTTTCAACTTTGGGAAAATACCAAGCAGCACGATTACTGAATTGAATGGTTATTAATAATTGTTCCAATTTCTTTACTAGATACAAGATTATTCAGATTGTCCATTTTTTCTTGCGTGAGTTTTTGTAGATTATGCTTTTGAAGGGATTGGTCCATGGCATCTAGGTTACCAAATTTGTGGGTATAGAATTTTTCATAATTCCTTTTTTATCCTTTTAATATCCATGGGTTCTGTATTAATGTTCCTTCTTTCATTCTTGATATTAGTAATTTGCAAAATTGTCTTCTTTTTTCTTAGTTTGCCTGTCCAGAGACTTATTGATCTTTTCAAAGAATAAGCTTTTGATTTAATTGATTTTCTCTATAGATTCCGTTTTTTAAATTAATTCATGCTTTAATTTTTATTCTTTATTTTTTCCTGCTTACCTTGGATTTAATTTGCTTTTCTTTTTCTGATTTCTCATGATAAAAACTTAGATTATTGATTTTTAGATCTTTCTGCCTTTCTAACATAGACATTTAATGCTATAAATTTCCCTGTAAGCACTGCATCCCACATGACTTTGATAAGTTTTCTTTTAAATTTTTATTGAGTTAAAAAAATTTTAATTTTGTCTTGAGATTTCTTCCTTGACCCATGTGTGATTAGACCTGGGCTGTTTAATCTCCAGTAATTCTCCAGCTATCTCTCTGTTCTCTCTTCCTTTAAATATGTTAAGATGTGTTTTATGGCCCAGAGTATGATCTATCTTGAATGTTTCAAGGGAGCTTGAGAAGAATTCTTAATCTGCTGTTACTGGAGGAAGTAGTGTAGAGATGTAGACTACATCCAATTAACTGATGATGCTGTTGAGTTTAACTATGTGTTCACTGATTTTCTTCCTGTTGGATCTTTCCATTTCTGAGAGAGAGATATTAAAGTCTCCAACCATACTAGTGCATCTCATTTATTTCTCTTTGCAGTTCTACCAATTTTAGCCTCATGTATTTTGATGCTGCTGTTAGATACATACACAGTAAGGACTGTTATATCTTCTTGGAGTATTGATCTCTTTATCAATATGCAATGCCCCTCTTTAGCCTTGATAACTTTCCTTGCTCTGAAGTCGGCTGTATCTGAAATTAATGTAACTACTCCTGCTTTCATTTGATGAGTGTTAGCACGGTATATCTTTAATTTTAATCTAGATGTGACTTTATATTTAAAGTAAGCTTTTGGGGGCGCCTGGGTGGCTCAGTCATTAAGCATCTGCCTTCAGCTCAGGGCGTGATCCCGGCGTTCTGGGATGGAGCCCCACATCAGGCTCCTCCGCTGGGAGCCTGCTTCTTCCTCTCTCACTCCCCCTGCTTGTGTTCCCTCTCTCACTGGCTGTCTCTCTGTCAAATAAATAAATAAAATCTTTTTAAAAAAATAAATAAAGCTTTTGTAGTCAACATGTAGTTGGGGATTGTTTTTTGATCTACTCTAACAATCTCCTGTCTTTTAATTGGTATATTTAGACAATTGCCATTTAAGGTAATTATTGATATAGTTGGGTTAATATTACCATACTTGTTGCTCTTTTCTATTTGTTGCTATTGTTCCTTGTTCCTGTTTTTGTCTTCCTTTACTTGTTCTGCCTTTTATGGTTTTAATTGAACATTTTATATGATTCCATTTTCTTTTCTTTCTTGACATATCAATTGCATTTCTTCTCTTTTCACTTTTTTTAGTGGTTGCAAAAGTTGGCAATATACATTTACAACTAATCCAAGTCCACTATCAAATGACACTGTATGTCTTCACATATACTAACAAATATTTCTAATTCCTCTTTTATATCCCTGTATCATCACTGTCATTCATGTCACTTACATATAGGCATATATACATATATAAATATACATAAGCAAATACATCGTTGCTATTATTCTTTTGAACAGTTACCTGATAGATCAATTAAGAATAAAAAATAATTTTACCTTTACTTATTCACTCTCCAGTGTTCATTCTTTATTTATGTAGACCTATGTTTCTTGGCCTATATCGTTTTCATTTTCTCCAAAGAACTTCTTTTAACATTTCTTTTAAGGCAAGTCTACTGCCACCAAATTCCCTCAATTATTGTTTGTTATGGGGCACCTGGGTGGCTCAGTTGGTTAGGTGACTGCCTTCAGCTCAGGTCATGATCCTGGAGTCCCAGGATCGAGTCCTGCGTCAGGCTCCCCACTCAGTGGGGAGTCTGCTTCTCCCTCTGGCCCTTTCCCTTCTCATGCTCTCTCTCAATCTCTCTCTCTCAAATAAATAAATAAAATCTTTAAAAAAATTTTTTTGTTTGTTTGAAAACATCTTTTTCCTTCACTTTTGAAAGATAATTTTGCAAAGTTCAGAATTCTAGGTTTTTTTCTCTTGACACTTTAAATATTTCACTCACGTTTTTCTTGCTTTCATGATTTCTGAGAAGTCAGATATAATTGTTTTCTTTGCTCCTCTGTAGGTAAGGTAATTTTTTTTTAACTCTGTTTTTCCCAAAATTGCTTCATGATCTTTGATTTTCTGAAGTTCTAACATGATATGTATGCCTAGGTATAATTTCTTAGGATTTATCTTGCTTGGTGTTCTCCAAGCTTCATAGATCTTTGGTTTGGTGTCTGACATTAATCTGGAGGAAATTCTCAGTCATTATTATTTCAAATATTGCTTCTATTCCTTTCTGTCTTTCTTCTCTGCCTGGTATTCCAATTACAGGTGTTATTCTTCCTTTTGTAGCTGTCCCACAGTTCTTGACATTGTGTTCTTTTTCTTTGAGTCTTTTTTTCTCTTTATTTTCTAGTTTTGGTAGTTTCTAATGTCATATCCTCACCGTCAGAGATTCGGTAGCTTTATCTAGTCCATCAATGAGCCCATCAAAGGCACTCTTCATTTCTGTTACAGTGTTTGTGATCTCGAGCATTTCTTTTTGATTCTTAGCATTTCCATCTCTCTGCTTACATAATCCATCTGTATTTGCATATTGTCTACTTTCTCCATTAGAGCTCTTACTATATTAATCATAGCTTTAAAAAAAAATTCCTGGTCTGATAATGCCAATGTTCTTGCCATTTTTGACTCTAGTTTTGGTGCTTGTTTAGGCTCCTTAAACTATAGTAGGTTTTTTTGTTTGTTTTGTGTGTGTTTTGTCTTTTAGTATGCTTTGTAAATTTTTGTTAAAAGGCAGACATATAAAAGGAACTGCGGTAAATAGGCCTTTAGTAATGTGGTGGTAAGGTGGGATGGGAAGAGGAAGCCTTCTATAGTCCTATGATTTGGTCTCAGTGCTTCGGTGAGGCTGTGGCCCTGGACTATGAACTTCACTAGTACTTCTCTGTCTCTCCCTGGCCCACTGTAAGTGGAACAGAATGGTTGGTGGGGGGCTGGAATAGTGTATTTCCATTCCCTATGTGGTTGGCTAGAAAGGGTTGGAGTTGGGTATTTCCCTCCTTCCCCCAAGCATCTGACATCACCCCAGCAGTTTATGTTCTGGTAAAATAATTTCTTCCGAAGGCAGGCCTTGTTTAGAAGGAAGGAGTGCTGTAACATATTTCAAAACTCTCTCTCTTT
>NW_024424786.1:17040916-17059107 GCF_017311325.1 Ursus maritimus
CTTTCCCTCCCCTCCTGAAAGCTCAGGGGATTTTTTTTCCTGATATTGACTATGAGGACCCGTTTAGAGCTCCTGAAGGTGAAATACAAGGGTATGAGGGCTTCCCTATGACTGGGTCCCTCTGCAGTTTTTCTCTTTCAGGCTTGTCCACACTTAGCCTCCAGCAATTTGTCAACTATAGTTCAGGTTTGCCTATCCTGACATTGGTCCCTGTGTAGGTTTCTGCTTTTAAGTTTGTGTTCGGTTAAGTTGTGATTCTCTGTACTGCCATCTGTCTCTCCAGTTTGGGGGGCAGTGATTTGCCCTGTCACCCAACTTCTCTGACAAATGAGAGTTGTTGATTTCTCAGTTTGTTCAGCTTTTAAACCTACTGTTAGGATGAAGACTTTTAATCTCCTGACATACAGACCAGATGTCAGAAGTCGTTTACTCTGTAGAGGCTCAGTTTCATTGTATGTAAATACATTAGTCTGCATCTTCAATAGTAATTAACTTTTTTAAAGTTAAAGGGCCATCCAGAAAAAAAAACATGTTAAAAAGACACACGTGTTTTTAATTTAAAATGTAAATTAGTTTATCACATCTCAGGAAAATATATACATTTATAACTTAAACTGAAAGAGCAGCAAATATGGAGGCACCTTTCCAATTATTCGTGCTGAAATTAGATCTGAGATCCTATGGAGAAGCTGGTCAAGAGTCATCCGCTGAGACCAACAGTTGCTCATCAAAGGACTACATTCCATTTTAGGTCTAAAATTACATAAATGCTAAAATCGTATATGATCCCACTACCCATGATAAGATATTTAAAGTCCCAGGAGATAAAATATTGATGCTATTCTAGGGAATAGGGAAATTATATAGATAGTTAATTCTACAGTAAGTCACAATGAGAGATTTTCAGAAAACTGAAAACCTGTTCTTTCACAGAGAACTGAGATAAGAGTTCACTTTTTTTAACCCTTTAATCAGTTTCTGAAAAATGTGAATTTGCCCATGAGCAAAAAATCTAAATGCGAAATGAATACGGAAAAGCTCCAGAGAGGCCATATCAACTACAGAGCTCACCGTTGCTCCTCAGAGACTAGACTTTTCAGATCTTCACAGAAACTTTCTGTGAGTATGAGTGAGAGGGATGGAGGCATGAATGGCTACTGGGCTTTTTGTTTTAAAGATTTATTTATTTGTTTCTTTATTTATTAGAGAAAGAGAGAGTGGGAGAGAGAGATGGTGTGTGCATACGATTGCATGAGCAGGGGGAGGGGCAGAGGGAGAGGGGGAAGAAGAGAAGTAGACTCCTGCTGAGCGCAGGCAGATAGGGGTGTGATTTCATGACCCTGAGATCATGACTTGATCCGAAATCGAGAGTCAGTCACTTCACCCACTGAGCCACCCAGGAGCCCCTGAATGGCTACTGGGCTCTTAAAGGAGGGGGTTCATAGGGTTGAGAGTCATTCTAAGTGTTGAGTGGAGCAAAGGGAAAAGGAAGAAAATAATGATCTCATTGGAGTACAGGAACTAAAAAGATTTTCTGAAGATCATGAATCAAGAGAATGAAATAGATATGAAAATTTTTGGATTTATATGGGCATCAGCTGTTGAAAGTTTGCATTCCACATATTGCTTAAGTGGACCCAGATTTGCAAAGGTGAAATGTTGGCCTGTTAATCTAATGCATCTCTTAGCTTTGGAAGACAAGGGAATATATGCCTAATTATTATGCAAGGGAAAGCAGATGAAGATGATGTGGACATTCAAGTGATGGGGTTGTTGGAGCTTCGACTATTCAAACAGAAATCCTTTATCTTCCCCACTAAATTGAGTGTCTGTTCCCTTCTGAAAGGAACTGCCTGACTTTCTGCTCACTATTTTCCTAGTGAGAAAGGAAAATAAACTAATTGCCCCCATAAATTGCATCATGTTCTTCGCAATCTCAATTCCTCAAGGAAAACCCCTTTGTTAGCAAACCCAAACAGAATAAAGGTTCCTCTTCTATGTCCCCAAAATACTCGTGCATATCTGTGCCATAGCCCTTATTTATCACTCTGTATGGCAGTTGGTCTCAATTCTTTGGGTTTTGAGCATAGAAATTTTGGCAGAATATTCAAAGGCATTAGCTCATATCTATCAATATAACTGTGTTCATTGGGTAGCACTTCGGCCTTGTGTTGTTATCTAAGAGGGTCATTTAACTCACCGATTTATACACTCAGGAGGCAAACTTCTCAAGCTTTTCAGTAAATGCACAATTTCTCAAAAGCTGCCATTTAATATTTCATCTTTTACTCCTCACAGCTCTTAAGCTACAATATACCACATTGTGTGAGCTCTTCGACACCTCATCTGAGCCCATTGTACATATCCTACTTAGTAACGAGTAAAATTTTCCAAATGATCCCACTTTAGCACATAGCTGTGAGAGATTCAGAGCATACCTATGTCACTTCATAGCGCTTGAGAACCTCCGTTATATCAAAATAGTTGTGGGGTTTTTCAGACCATCTATAATGATCAAATGAATGAATGATTTGAATTGAGCACAAGATACTATAAAAATATTAAGTCTATATCTTACAAATGGAGAAATTTAAGGGACTTAAAAAAATGTGCCATGTTCTAAAATTTGAGTGTTTAATTTTTAATTCCCATAATTCTTTCATCTGAACCACCACTAATTTTCAGAACGTTCATATAATTTTTTTTCTGCAAACATGTTTGCCTTTTCTTCCTTCATTTGGTCTCTTCTTTGTCTTTTGCTTGACAAAAACATTCCTTAGTTTCTTCCCTAAAATTTCAGTTCAGTACAACTCAGAAGTTATATAAACCTTGGCGTGAGAAACTTCAAAAGCCGGTTGTGGCACCTAAATCATTAACCTATAACCAATATATGTGTGAAATGATTGCCTTAAGCTCGCCTTGGTGACTGTTTGCCATTCAATTAGTAGAATAAATAATTTACACCAAAATGTAGGCCTGAGATAACACCATTAAAACTGATAGGACTTGTTCATTAATCGTAAGAAATTAGATGAAACACAATTCTCCAAGTGTGAGCTCTCCTGTGGTGTAAATGGTATGTTAGTTCTATACTTGCATGAAGGAGTAGATGAAGATCCTGGAATTGCTCTGTTGGTGCGATATCTAATTGAGTAAGGTGTGTGTAAAGCATTGCACTAAATATACATGGAAGAAAGGGTGAGCGTCCGTGTGAAGCTTTGAAATGATTAGAAGCAAGCCGATGAGAACAAAATTTTTCGGATAGAAAAAAATAGAATTACTTATTTTTGTTTTCAGTTTAGGGCAATGGTTCTTGACATTTTCTTGGTCTAAAATCATCAAGAGTACTGCCCCTAAAGAAAATCTGATTCAGTAAATCTAGGGTGGGGCCTCAGAATATTTCTCTTAAACAAGCACCGTAGGTAGTGATACTGATGCAAGTGGTTAGTGGACCAAATTTTAAGAAGCATAGTTCTATGCAATTTGGTAGGTTTGACCACCTTGCCAAAGGTCCCTCTTGTTTACTTGTATAGCTCCAGTACTTAGCTTGGTACTCTTATCTAATACATAGAAATTCTCTAAAGAGTATGTTGTGCCTAGTTCCATGCATAAAATGGTTAATAAGGCAGTTGGAGCTTTGACTGCTTAAGTAGAGGAGGGCAGTTTTCAATATTTCACCTCTTAGCACATGCTCTGAAAGTGGTTCCTTTGCAACAATTTCCAGGTAATCTATTGACATACTGATGGAGACTATGATAACAAGATGTCCAAGAAAGCAGTACAAAGCAAAAGTTAGAATGTCTGATACATAATGGAAATAGCGCTCACAGGGTTAGTATCTTAATCTGTCCAGACTGCTATAACAAAATGCCACAGATTGAGTATCTCAAACAACAGAAATTTATTTCTCACAGTTCTGGAGGCTGAGAAGTTCAAGATCAAAGCACCAGTTTGGTTTCATTCTGATGACAGCCCTCTTCCTGGCTCATAATGGGTGCCTTCCGTATGTGTCCTCACATGGTGGAAGGGGGGTATAAAGGAAAAACTCACTTCTGTGTTTCTCCTTTACTCACACACTACTACCATATTCACAACCCTTCTGACACCAGATGTATGGCTTTTCCCCTACTCCAAGGAATTCTCTGTGACACCAGCTAGGTGTCCTACAATTCAGTTCAATTCTGACTCTAATTGGAGTTAGCACAGACTCTACAGGTTGAGAGCTGAATCCTAAGAGACTGCCCCCCACTTCAGATACCAATCTTAAGTAGGAGGTCCCCAGGTCACGTACGACTTCTGTCTGACTTGGCTATAAATCAGAAGTTCCCAGGAACCTTGACTCCCTTGAATTGGATTACTTCGTAGAAGAGACACAGAATGCAGGGAAACACTTACCTTTACCAGTTTATTATCTAATATAGGATCTGGAAGAACAGCCAGAAGAAGAGATACATAGGGTGAGATCTGGAAGTGTCCCAAGTGCAGGCACTCTGTCCCCATAAAGTTGGGGTGTGCCACCCTCCTGGTACATGGATGTGTTGGGTGACCTGAAAACTCTCTAAATCCTGTACTTTTGAGACTTTTGTGGAGCTTTCATCACATAGCTATGATGAGTCATTATCTCAATTTCCAGCCCCTCTCTCCTTCCAGGAAAGTAGGGTGTGGGGCTGAAAGTTCCAAGCTTCTAATCATGGTTTGATCTTTCTGATGACCAGCTCCCATCCTGAAGCTATCCAGAAGCTTACCGAGTTGCGTGGTTAGAACAAAAGACACTCCCATCACCTAGGAGATTCCAAGTTCTCTAGAAGTTCTGTGTCAGGATCAAAGATCAAATATTAGAACAAAAGATGCTCCTAGTTCTCTTGTCACTCAGGAACCTATACAAGTTTTAGGAACTCTGTGCCGGGAACCGGGGGCTGAGACCAAATATATGTATTTTCTACTATTTCACAGGGGGCTAGCAAACTTTTTGGGACCTCTTTTACAAAGACACTGATCTTATTCGTGAGGGCTTCACTCTCATGACCTAAGAACTTCCTTAAGGTCCCACCCCCTAATACCATGACATTGGACATTAAGATTTCAACGTATGAATATTGGGGGTGGGGGGACACAAACATTCATATCATAACATTGACAAATAAGAAAGATTATGTTGCCTTCTTTATGTTTTGTTTTGCCATGAGACAACAGGACTGACTTTATTTCCTGATCTAGAACCTTCCCAAGGTTGACCTCTTATTGTTAGAACCAGAGGGTGCCCCAGCCTCATAGTATCAAATAGGTAGTTTGATACTACGGACATAGTATCAAACAGGTAGTTTTCAAACTGGTGTATTACATAGAAGATGCTAAGTTTGCATGCAACAAGGGTTGCTAACTTAGTCTGAGGTGGGGGGGGGAGGTTGTTGAGGAATTGCTGTTTAAGCTGACAGTTGAAGTCAGTGGAATTTAGCTAAGCCAAGAGTGTGGGAGGGAAGATTGTGGGGGGAGGTTTTCATGAAAAGCAAACTGAATGGTGGGGTGACTTTGAGAAAGAAAGCCTAATTTGTGACAAAAGCTGAAAAACCAGTAAGGCTGGATCCTTAGAGAGTGACGGGAGATAGGCGGAAAGGATAAGCAAGGGTCAGAACAAGGAGAACTTTACCGTTGCTAAAAATTTAAGCTGAGTGACTAGGCACTTAATAAATATTGTGATGTAATACCACAATAATCTCAAGGTTAATAAATTTCCTTGAACTTTGATATGGTGGACTCTTCTAATTTTCTACCCCCACCCCTCCTTATTCGCTGAAAGGGCTCCAGTTTGTTTGAGTTCAACAATATAGCTAGCCCCAGGTGAACCAAGATACGTTTAATACAGTTGTGTCTACTTTCTTCCTGTTTGCCAGCTACTTATTACCCCAGCCTCCCTTGTGTTGAGGAGTGGCTTACATATGGCCTATATCTGGGCAATCAGATGTAAAGGGATGTACACTAAGTGCTTGTATTAGCTTCCTATCGCTGCTGTAACAAAATGCTACAAACTCAGTGCTTTAATGCACAACTGTATTCTCATAAAGTTCTGGAGGCCCAAAGTCTGGAATTTAGCCTCACTGGGCTAACGTGAAGGTAATAGCAGGGCTCTTCCCAGTAACAACTCCAGGAGAGAATTGGTGCCTTTGCCTTTTCTAGCCTCTGAAGGCCACCTGCACTCTTGGCCTATGATTCCTTCCTCACATGGCTTCAACCTCCCACCAGTCATTGTATCACTTACTTCTCTTCTGTGTCAAATCTCCTTCTGCCTCTGTCACATAAGGACACAGGTGGTTACATTTAGGTCCCGCTCAGGTCATCCAGAATAATCTCCCATGTCAAGATACTTAATCATATCTGCAAAATCCTTGTGCCATATAAGATAATATTACCAGGTTCTGGGGGCTAAGACATGGATATGGTGGCTATTACTCAGCCTGTCATGAGCCTCTGTGTAAGTTTTACTTCCTGATAATTGGAGAGCCCTATTTTCAGTCTTTCCCTTCCTTGTTAGGAATTTTTGCGAGAGACTATATTTTTTGTAGCCATGGTGCTTTATTAATTTTTTTAAAAAATATTTTTCCAGCTCTAGTGAAGTATGACTGAAAAATAAAAATTGCATATATTTAGGTTGTAAAATGTATTTTTGAAAGTGTGCAATGTAATGATTTTATGTATATATAGTGAAATGATTAGCACAATCAAGTCAATTAATACATCCATCATCTCACATGGTTATTTTATGTGTACATATGTGTATCTGAGCTGAGAAACACTTAAGATTTACTCTCAACAACTTTCGGGTATACAATACAGTATTATAAACTATAATCACCAGAACTTAATCATCCCATAATGGAAAATTTGTACCCTTTGACCAACATCTATTTTCCCCACCCACCAGCCACTGGCAACCACCATCCTACTCTATGGTTCTTTGAGTATGATTTTTTTTAGATTCTACCTACAAGGGATAATACAGTTTTTTTTTTTCTTTCTTTGCCTGATTTTCTTAGCATAATGTCCTCCAGTTCATCTTTGTTGAGGCTTTGATGCCCGGAGCTGCTACAGCCATTTTACAACCAGTAAATGACATCAAAGGATGAAATTCCCACATATGAAGGACGAAGAGCCTGGGCTCTTGATAGCAATGTTGAGCTGCTGAGCAGAACCTTGAACGATATGCCTCCAAACTTCCTGTTAGGTAAGATCACTGTCTTTTCTGTTTAAGTCATAGTTAGCTGTTATTGTTATTTGCAGCTGAATATATCCTCACTGCTCCATTTGACAAATGAAGTTTGGTGCTTTTTGCAGCCAGGAAAATGTTATGATCAAGACCTTAACACTGTGAAAATAAAGGAAATCTCGTTTAAAATGGAGTCGGGAAGCCCTGAAGGGGGCCCTCTAATGCACTACCACTCATAGTAATTAGCATAAACGCATCCTCCAGCAGCAAGAAGCTTAGTTTACAAACAGCAGGCGCAAGGAAGGATTTCTCCTTGCCCAGCAACAGTCCAGCCAATGAGAACTCAGTGAAACAGCCCCTCCCAGCTTCTGCCTTTCCCCTACAAAAGCAAGCCCCTCTCCTTTGTTTTCCAGACTTGCACATGGTTCACCACAGTTTGCTTGTCCCAAACTGTAATTCCTTTTCTTTTCCCAAGTAAACTCATTTTGCTGATAAAATAACTGGCTCTTTTGTTTTTTAAAAGGTGTCCAATATATTTTTTTAAGATTTTATTTATTTGTTTGACAGAGAGAGGGAGTGAGAGAGAAAGAGAGAGAGAGTGTGTGTGCTCATGAGCCAGAGGAGGGACAAAGAAGCAGACTCCTTGCTGAGCAGGGAGCTGGATGTGGGACTCAATCCCAGGAGTCTGGGATCATGACCTGAGCTGAAGGTATCATGACCTGAGCCAAAGGCAGATGCTTAACCTACTGAGCCACCCAGGCACCCTAAGGTGAACAATATTAATATAGAAACAGAGACTTTCAGGGAAAGGGGCAATGAAGAGAACATCTGGTGCAGCCTTTCTGTTTTGAAGATTACTAATTTGAGGAAGATCATTAATTTGAGGCTCAGAGAGGTGATAGATTTCTGCAAAATCAATGCCCAAATTTAGTTCACAACCTGGATTATAATTTCATCACCTGGCTCCTGCTTCAATCATGTTTCCCTAACCCATGAAGCCTTGGGACAATAGAAATAGCTTTGAAGGACAAAAGGCAAAGAACAAACATGTTACGCTTTCTTTGCGATGCAGGCTTTAACCAGGTTTCAAATTCTTTTTTTTTTTTTTTAAAGATTTTATTGATTTATTTGACAGAGAGAGACAGCCAGCAAGAGAGGGAACACAAGCAGGGGCAGTGGGAGAGGAAGAAGCAGGCTCCTAGTGGAGAAGCCTGATGTGGGGCTCGATCCCAGAACGCCGGGATCACGCCCTGAGCCGAAGGCAGGCGCTTAACGACTGTGCCACCCAGGTGCCCCCAGGTTTCAAATTCTTACAACATAATATAATTTAATGGGGAGAGCTCTTGACATTAAGAAGCAAAATTTATGTTTAAAAGGCTAGGACCGTGACACAGTAAGGCATTTTAAGGATGTTGGCAACGAAAACCAAGAGTAACTGATGGTTGTTATTACACAAGAACAAAGAAGTCGATTCTCTGGAATTAGAGGTGTTTCGGTGTCATTGTTGCTCCTGGGGAGTAGGCACCTGGATTTTCTTCCCCCCTTGGGACAGCTTTATCCAAATAAAACACAGTGTGTTTCATCACCCATAATGGAAAGTGCCCGTCACTCCTTGAACATCATCATATGTTGGTGGCCGGTGGATAATGGAGCACTGAGTGTCAAGGTGACTGGCTTTCAATGCGCACAAAACTAAAAATTATAGACCTGTCCTTCCAGAGGCAGGCCGCAATTAGCTGTCTATGCAACTTGAAATTTCCATTTTGCCAGCTGCGTAATCAGTCGACTGGAGTTTCTCATTTTGGATGCATTTCCAAGCCTTTTGTGCATTGCTCTTTTAAAATGTGGATTCGGAAGTAAATAAACAGTGCACTTAATCAGATGTATTCTTTTTAGAAACACCCTCTTCCCTAACATATAGGCAAACAACAATATTGTTATAAGAGTAACAATAGTAATGTGAGGAAACAGTATAAGCCTTGGCTATTTCATTTAGAAATAGTAAAAGTTCAGGCCAAAAAACAAGAATCATGCCTTAATATCTGGGAGTCTAGGGCTGAGAAAGTGAAACAGATTTTGGCAGCAGGAAACTTGATAAGGTCACCAAGTAAGAAGTAAAATCAGTACTAGAAGTTAAAACTTGGAAATTTCAGTCTTGAAAACAATCACTAACTCAAAACTATCTGTTTAGCTGTTTTCCATCTAGATTTGGTTTCTAATTCTCTATCTGGGTTCTATCTTTTCTCTCCCCTGGTCCTTCGGAACTAGAAAAAATGATGCCAAAATGGGGTCTATTGAAAAATTGTATTGCAGTTTTCATTCAGTGGCTTGAAGTGCAGTAAACTCCAGGGCTCTGCAATCTGAGACCAGATTCTAGAGCATTTAATCGGACGTGGATCTTTACCCTCCTTTTCCCTTGCCCCCAGTCTATTTCACTCTCTCCCTCCCGTGGGTGGTCCCTGTCTGAAATTAAATTGCCAAGCCACGAGGACACAAGTGAAGTTGATAATCACTATAAATGGAGGAAAAGATCAAAAGTCTGAGATCAGAAGTCTTTGAGTGAAATTCTCTCTACAAGTCTTGGACATTTCATGATTTTATTTAACTTTATATCATGGTTTTGATTATTGGTAATGTTAGGCAAGGTTGCAATGAACAGAAGAGATTTGCCCAGTAGAGTAAAAGAACTGAATTTGTACTGTATCGAAATAGGTCCTAACTAGACTACTGATGGTGGAATATTGACTATTCTATTGTTTTGAATGACTGAGTGTCATATTTTACTGGGAATTGATTTCTGAGCCTCAGTCAAGGAGTGATTGAATTAGAGTCACTCTGTTGTGTAACTCAGATTATGCAAAGATCATTCTGAAACAGCAGCTGAGATATAACCTAAGATTGGTGTATGTCTTCTCCTTAATTTCTCTGTCTTTGCCTCTGTCTCTGTCTCTCTCCAATTTTTGGGGTGTATTCAGTTTTTAAAGGACCAAAAGACCTTTTTTTCAATCTCTCCAGAAAAAAAGGACATAATCTAGGATTACAGGAGACTTGACTATCTGGCTTATAAGAACCTAAACCTAGCAATTGGTTAATATTCTGTCTCCCATTTAAAAAATAGTAAGCTTTTTCATTGATTCTTAATGATTAGCACAAAAAGGGAAAGGCTTTTCAAAACTAAGATAGAATCTCTTTAATTCCAAAAATGTCCATTTAAGAAATATAAGCTGTGAAGATAAGCAAGGCTATTTTCTCTAAAAGAAAGCATTTTGAAATGAGCAGAACAAGCAAATGTGAACTTAATTAGGTGGAGTCAGATGGGTATTAGTTATTCACCTTTCCAGGGCCAGAATGGTGATGCTAAAGAAACGAAATAAGGCATGCTATTGGCTTCTTTCCTTTCCTTTCTGTAGCTGCTGCTCTGATCCGAACTGGCTGAAGATGGGATAGCAGGAGGACAGAAGGAAAATCTGCCCCTCCCTTCACAGCTGGGGGTAGATTGCTTTTGGAAAGTGTAGTATCCTCCATTGAAGTAAAATGTTATTGACTACCTGCTTTGAGACATAATGAACTTTCTTATGTTTGGATATGCACGTACTCATCTGTTATGCCTTAAAAGTAGCTGAATAAATACCTTAAAAATAGCTAAATAAACTTTGTCCTCATTTTCAGAGTTCCATGTATTCTAGACTTAGTATTTGGGCTAGTAGCCGAAGTGGCCAATAATTCAAAGCGATGATAATCACTTAGAGACTAGGACTGTTTACTTTTGCACAGTCTCTTTTAAAAGCATTCTTGCACCGCTGCTCCCTTGCCCAGGTGAGACTGCACGAGGCACGTGCGTATACTTAACACCGGCACTTACGTGAGGACCAAAAATGTGTTAGTTTCAAGTGGCAAAAAGTGGGGTGGGAAAGAACCTAAGGATAAGGGATTTAGCAAATTTGTGTTCTTGGCCTGACAATGATAGTGACTACTTGTTACCTACGTCTCAATATTGATCAAAATGTGTGTGTGTGTGTGTGTGTGTGTGTGTGTGTGTGTGTGTACGTTGGATGGTGGTAAGAGTTTGTGACAGGATGGTGCTGGAGGGGGTGGAGGCAGAGAGAAACTCAGCCTCCCCAGGAGTGTTTCCAAGAAGTGAGATGCTTCTGTTATCATGTCTACATGCTAATTATACTTGTACTCTACACACTTTTAATTCTTTAGGTAACCTCATGTTAACTACCTTTTATAGCTGAGGAAACCAAAACCCATGAAGACAAAGTGACTTGTCCCAAATTGGACAGCTTGTCAATAGCAAAGCTAGAACTAGACTCTAAACCTCTGACTTTCTGTGTAAGATACATTTTTTCCTAAATGAGTTGTTTTAAGCACAGGACTCTGAAAACAAGCAATCTTTTCAAAGTAGCACTGCGTCCCGGGAGGTTCTTCCAAATAGTTCTTTAAGAAGTTGAAATAATTGTATCATCAAGTCCATCATAAATTTCAATCCACTATAGAAAAATATGATTTCTACATATCTTAATTAAGCTACCTTTTAAATCGCAATAAAGGGAAAAATTATAGCTATATAGCATAAGATTCCATTCTTCATTTAAAAACACATTTTATTGAGGGAGAGCTATGTAAAAGATAAAGAGTAGAACAGGAGTCAAAAACACCGAATCGACTTGGACAATGCTGTTTAAGTAGAATTCCTTGGTAAAATTGGAAATGGCTCAAAGAAACATATTATTTGTAGACATGTGGCCGAAGTTTGCCTTAAACTTGAATCAGCTGATATTATTTTTAAAAACAATACTCTTTTTGGCAAAGTCCAGGAATCAAGTAACAAAAGTGTCCCTTCCTTTGTGAGAGTTTTCTTACTAGACCACAGTTTTCTTAAAAGACTGAAAGATTTAAAAATACTGTGACTCACAATAGATAGTCCATTTCTACTAAATATAAGAGACTTTAAGTCTCTAAATTAAGAGACACTCCAAAACACCTCTGTAAATATATTTTTCATATAAGTTGCTACATTTGTAAAAAGGTAAGTGAGTCAGAAACAAATGCTATGGAGAAGGTTATTTATAGACAAATATAATGAATACATTTAACTCCAGATTACTACAGCTCTAATAATGTGTTCTACTTCTCTTCCAAATCTCCTTTCATTACTATTTTGTAACAGACTTTCTGTATATTAAAACCCACCTACGCCGTGGTGTTGTTTTTCTGGGGAAAAGTGCCTTTTTTTTTTTCTCCAATGGAATAGAGGTTAACCAAATTTTATAGCTTAAACTATTTTTTGCAGATCACCAGAATTATGCCATTACTATAAATTATCTTAAAATTATATGTACATAAAGATTGGCCATTTAATGAATGTATTATTCTTTGTTAAGATTATAGGTGGGCTTGTATCCCACACTAAAGTGGTCATAAATAATGTAGTGACTGCAAAGTCAGGTTACTATTAAAAGCAGAGTTTTGTGGTGCATCTTAAATTTACCAGCATTCTTAATCCTCTGGTTTCAAAAAAAAAAAAAAAAAAAAGACAACAAAAAGTCATGTAGCAGTAGTTTATCCCCAACCTCCCCCAGCCAACACCCCAATTCATCTGGCTAAGTTTTGTGGGGCTTTTTCTTTTCATGAAAATTATTCTGTCACATCATGTGCGTGTATCTGTCACTGGATCTGAATTGCCCGTGAATTATACCTTGAATAGATTTCCCAAACTGGAGGAGCGAAAATGTGCCCCTTCTGAATATTTTAGACTTGTATGAGTTCTCTAATATTTTTGTTTTTGTGCAAGGCCGCTGGTAAGGCGGCCTGGAGCCTTGAATGCTGACAGCCTCCATTAGCATGAATGCTGTTCTCTTATCTCCCCTCGCTCTCCTCCGCTCCCCCCTCGCTCTTTCTTGTCTGACGGTTCCCTGACATCGTTGACAAGGCTGACACCACCAATCAGCTTCGACTCAGCAAGGTCACTGTTCAGACTTGACTCGTGATTGGCTGCTGCGTTTCAGCGTGTTATTACTGTCTGATTTGATCGGAGGCAGGGGGTGGTCTCCAATCAAACAGAGAAAAGGTCCTAGAGAAGGTAATTAAATCCTGTCAGAGGCAATTATCGGTTCCAGGGCCATGACTCTGGCCCTGAATGCAGATGATCTGAAACTGTATTCTTGTAGAAATTCAAGAGGGCTCCTGGCGTGGTTCAGCTAGGCATAAAGGAAGCAGCAGGCTTTCTGCAAACAATGCAGCTCTGTATTTTGAACCTTTCTGTCTTTTTTCCCCTTTACCCGAAGACTTCTGTTTTCACTGATCAAAAATATTCCTTTTCAGGTCACATTCTAATTAATTTAATAGACAAGGTTTTCCTTTCTTGTACATAAATAATGACGAGTTTTACCAAGGAACTTCTGCCCCCAACACGGGTTGTAACAAACAGCCTTTATCAAGGCAAACCAAAGCGTTTAATGGAAGGACACCAATCCGCAGTTTAGACCAAGGGAGAAAAAAAATTGAAAGCCTCTAACATGGATGTTTGCCTGAGGTGGACCCTGCCCTGGCTGTTTATACCTTACCGTGCACATGATGGAGTTCGCTGCTGTGACAAATCTTGAAGTTTCTCCAAGATAGTCAGTCCAGTGATGGCAATATTATGCATTTAACGGCTATAGTTTTTAAAGGACAAAAAAGAGCTGCAGCAGATTTTAGTAAGCGAGGAAAATGCTTCTCCCTACCCCCCGAAAAATATTTAGGAAAGTTAAATTTTGAAGCTGGCCTGGAAAATAAAAACAGAAAGAAAGAAAAAAAGGAATGTTGTGTTTTTAATTGGGACGGAAAAGCAAACACAAACTCCATAGGTACAATTTTGCTTATATATAGACAGAGGACTTCAGTTCTGTTCCCGTGTGATTTCTCTCCAACTGCTATTTCTATTAAGTAAGCTTTGCTATGTGGTTTTTGCCCAAAAACCTCGCGCTACGAAGTGAACCTCTCTCTAGATCCTGAATATTATTAATCGTTCTTGGTGATATTAGTCGGTTTAGCATGAAAAACATTTGATCCGGTATGAAGGTACATCCAAAGTTTCTATATCCTCACACCTTGGCTTTAACAGGTTTTATGAAATATTGCACATAATAAATGCCAACCTTCCAAATGGATAGCCTTGATTTCAACCTTTGTGTTTTGTGAGCGTGGGTATTATTTTGTCAAGAATAAGATGTTCAAAACACCATTAAAACAATTTCTGTATTGTTGCTGATGAAACAGTTTAACCACTAGGGTTTCTCCCGAGGGAACAGTTAACTTTCCTCTAATCTTGGTTGTTTTCTTTGTTCCTAAAGCACCATATTCCTTAATATGTCTGACTTTATTTGTTTTGTTGAAACATAAACAGATGCTTTAATCAAAACATCATTTAAAAAAAGTCGTCCCTGCTACTAGTCCATTAATCAGGAAGAGGTATCAGGCTAGAAGAGAAATTGGTGGGAGAAGATGTTAATAATAATGAGACTGTTTTGGACACTGGTCGGCTGGATTAAAAAAAAAAAAATCTCAAGTCCAGATCTGCACACATGACTCTGAAAATGATGTTTAATTCATTCCATATTGTGTTTTTGGAACATCAAAGGCTTCATCAACTTCCCTAATAAAGATAAAATCGATATGTAGATAGAAACAAACTGCCCACAAATCTGGCAGCAGCTTTTAGATCATGAGAACTAAGGTCCGCTGCTATTACAGAACTATTTTGCTTTTCCTCCATCTGAGTGACAACTCTGTTTCACTTATGAACTGAGATGTTTATTTTTATGTGACCAATCATTGGATATTACTGTCTGGTTAGACTACTGGGCTGGGTTTGGTTTTGTATCGAAGTGGGGGCTGCCCGAATGAAAACACCTCTTTTGAAAGAAATCTTCCTCTATGAAGAAAATAAACAAGTTTTGTAAGTAAAATGCAAGGTAAAAAATTTGAAATATTTTCCCCAAATAATTAAGATCAGTGCTCCTAAACAAGAAAAAACAAAAAAGAAAAAAGAAAGGACAAAAGACTGGACCATGCGCCCAGTTTATTGAAAATCCCAAATGCCTCTTTTAAGCTCCCTCACTAGATGGGAGCTACGTAAGGCCAGTGATCATGTCCTACTCCATCTGGTTTGCCCAGAAAACCAGTAATTCAAAGACTGTATCATTCTACTGACCTTCATAGGACCCCCATGTTGGCCTCTGTGAGATATGACCACTCCCAAATTGAGATTCTGGAAAACATCAGTGACTATAGAGTAACATTATTTAATCAGAGAAGGAGATTAATTAAAATGTCCTATTGGGGAGTGGACCCTGATCTGAGGGCTGTTACTCTGTCAAAGTGTTTAATTTGTGCTCTAAATAAAGATGGGAGTTTCTTTATGCTATTTCTTTATTCTGTTAGCATCTAAGCCCTAACCATCAGAATTGCTTTAATGCAAAATATCTGAGGCTATTAGAATTATAAAGGTGGGCTGTCTGCATGATGTGTCTTTAAAAGGTTTGTAAACAGGACTCTCCAGGGGATATTATGTTGTGTTCAATATGAAAATGTATTTTAATATTTACAATGTTTATGCAACCTTATGTTCAGTTGCTTTGGTCGGCATTGTTGGAATGGGAAACAATTTATCTTTTAATCAGTCTTTTCTAGATTTCTGGTGAGATTCCTACCACCACTGGGTGCAGGAATACACAGCTCAAACAAAGCCCATTGGGGTCCGTTTTCAGGGTGGTACATTTGGGAATAATAAGTTGTAAACAGTAATAGGAGCTGGGTATACACTTTCCTGCCCAACACCAGGATGGGTGTACCCCACTGACTACTGAGTGTGCTGAAAATACTTGTGTAAATAAGATAAAAAGCATCCACAGTTCTTATATGTAAGTTGGAATTCCTCAAAAGCAATTGAAAAAAAAAAAAGAAAGAAAAGAAAAGATGACATGAAAATCACTATTAAGCAACACGTCCTGAGAACTATATATTTTTTAAAGAGGGGTTGGCAGTGAAAAATCAGCCGGGCCTTGCCACATAGGGAATGGAAAAATTAACTTTCACTGTTTTGTGATGTTGCTGTGAGTTTTCTGTATTGAAGCTGCATATTCACCCCTCGAGGGATCTGAAAACTTACCAGATTTTATTAATTTATTGGCTCTGCGCTGAGGTGTATTGTAAACCAATTTTAAGTACTTCATTTTGGTATTTACTCACTGCTTACTAAAGGAAGCAGCCTTTTCTACAAACCCCGAGGGTTTCGGTAATCAGTTATATTATGCCTATCCTCAACCTGAGGATATGAACTCTAAATACATTTCAATATTTTATTTGATGTTTCTTAGTGGGTGTCACCTTCATTCCTGATTTGCAAAATTAGGGACATTTTCTTTCAACAGCAGCAGAGTTGCAGGTTGAGGGTGGGATTGAAGTATCCCCTCTTCCTATTTTTAGTAGGTGCCATTTTTTACCCCCTTCTTCTGGAGACCAAAATCTGGAAATGTGGGTGGTGGGTTAGAAATGCTGACTTTTTTTTAGTTGACCATGGATGTATTTTTTATTTCTCCCTTTCCAGAATGTGTGCCGTATATATATTTGAAGTACTGTTGACATAGAATATGGTATTAGTTTTAGATGTGTGACATAGTGACTTGACAATTATATACATTATGAAATGCTCACAACAATAAGTGTAGTCACCATCTGTCACCCAAGTTATTACAGTATTACTGACTATATTACCTAGGCTGTACTTTTCATCCCTGTGACTTCTTCATTGTATCACTGGAAGATCGCACCTTTTAATCCCTAGGAATACTAATTTTAGAGTGAGTGTGACGTTGGGTGGCTGGGTCAGAGAATGGTGGGGAGAAGAGGAGAGCTGTGGTTTGGCACCAGGAGATCTGAAGGCCAAGCAATGGGAATGAATAAAAGATAGAGGTAATGAAGGAGGGGCTGCTGGGAGAGAGGTGAGGTAGGGGTGGAAGGTGGAGATAAAAAAGAACACCTTGGCGAGTGGGAAGGCTGAGGGGCACCAGACTGGAAGTCACAGGAGGCTCTTGGTTCTACATCAGGATCTGCCCTAATTAGCCCCCAGGAATGTAAGCTCTGTTGAGTTTTGCTCAGCATCTCCCCCATTTTTCCCCCTCCCCAGAGTTACCAGATAAAATACAGGGCCCTCAGTTAAATCAAATGTCAGACAAATACTGAATATTGTTTTATTTATTTATTTTTAAAGATTTTATTTATTTATTTGAGAGAGAGAGAGAGAGAGAACAAAGCAAGGGGAGGGACAGAGGGAGAGGGAGAAACAGGCTCCCCACTGAGCAGGGAGTCTGACACAGGGCTCCATCGTAGGACCCTGGGATCATGACCTGAGCTGAAGACAGACACTTAACTGACTGAGCCACCCAGGTGCTCCTGAATATTGTTTTAGTAAATGTATGTCCCAAGTATTGCATGGGACATACTTACACTAAAAGATTATTCCATGTTTGTGTGAGGTTCAAATTTTATTGGTATTGGTATTTTCTTTGCTAAATCTGACAACTCTACTCACCAGACCCCCAGTGACACCTGGAGCTGAGGGTTGAGGGCAGGCAGACGTTGAGGTTCTCCAAACATGAGGGCCAATGACAGTGTCAGTATAAAAATTGCCCCTTGACCAAATTTCTGCTAAGAACTTTGGGGTTAGTTTATTTCTTGTCTCTTACCTCTGTCAACTTTGGATATCATTGCAAGTTTTTTCTTTCATGTTCTAATACCTAAATTCCTCTGTCCATCTACTGCACCCCCCAGTGTTCATTCCCTTCCTTTCTTTCTCCCAACTCTTTGCATAGGATCCCCAGAAGTCCACAGTCCCTTGCTGACAAAATTCTCTTTCTCTACAGGGGATTGAGTCTCCTCTTCTCTTAACAGAAACCCTGCTCTTCCTTGAAGATAGTACTTCCTCTGTAGCTGTAATTGTCTTGAG